>NW_021827595.1:0-28071 GCF_006345805.1 Octopus sinensis | reverse complement strand
ACGACGAAGAAGAGGAAGAAGAAAAAGAAAAGGAAGAAGGAGGAGGAGGAGAAGAAGACGACGACGAAGAAGAGACAGAAAAAGATGAAAAAGAAGGGAAAGAAGAAGAAAGAAGAAGAAGAAGAAGAAGAAGAAGAAGAAGAAGAAGAAGAAGAAGTGGACCCGTATCATCGTTGTCAAGGTGTTGATTTCTTCAATTTAACACTGTCTAATTTGTGATAAAGATTAAACATGGATTAAATCTGTGTTAATTTTCATCCATTTAACTCGGGTCATTCCTGTAATGTTTGTATAACAATCATCATTGTCATCATCATTATTATCATCGTCGTCGTCGTCGTCGTCGTCATCATCATCATCTTTGCTGATTTTATCTTCATCCATATTGAATTCGATAATTTTATACAGCCTCTTCAATGTCTTGGCCCTTGTAACAAATGAAAGAAGACATTGTCACAACATCATCATTGTCATCGTCATCGTCATCATTATCATCATCGTCATCGTCGTTGTCACCGTCATCATCATCATCATCGCCATCATCACCATCATCATCATCATCATCATCATCATTACCATCATCACCATCATCATATTCATCATCATCATCATCATCATTATCATCATCATCATCATCATCATCATAATCATCGCTATCATCGTCATCATCGTCGTCATCCACTTCCTCCTCTCCTCGTCATCATCATCATCATCGTCATAACCATTTACACCATCGTCGTCGTTGTCGCTGTCTTCATTATCATCATCATCATCATCGTCATCGCCATCATTATCATCATTATCATCTTCATCATCATCAGCATCATTTCTGTCATTTGTATACAATTTGTATACACATTTGTATACATTTGTATACACATACAAATTTGAGATTGTGTATATGATATGAAGGGCACGCCTTACCATACCCCCCGTTACATAAGCTTGGTGTGGGTGGGGAGGGTTGGAGAAAGAAGAAGAGGGAGTAAAAAACAGAGTCAGGACACGAGCAGTTATAAAACTTTGTTATTCAAAGAATCGCATTTTTCTCTAGAAAATTAACGTTTAAGTTATTACCGATGCTACCATAGGTATACTTCCAATGTTACACTTTATATGACGGCTAACACTCCAGTATAATACACACAAACGTAAATACATATATGCATACACACATATATTTATGTATATATCAAGCATAATGTCAAGCGGTGTGTGATGTGAATATAGATTTATTTCATCCATATGACTTTTATATGTATACAGCCGTTTCGTAACGTTCATCGTGTTGTGTTATTACATTATGCAAAATTGTATGTACATGTTTACATCAATATGAATATTCCGCAAATCTAACTTTTTTACTATTCGTGTGTGTGTGTGTGTGTGTGTGTTGTGTGTGTGTGTGGTGTGGGTGTGGTATCTGCTTGGCAAAGTGTCTTCTATTTTAGCTCCGGGCAGACCAAGTTGTTGTAAGTGGTTTTGGTAGACAGAAACTGAAAAAAGCCCGTCATATATATATAATATATATTATATATATATATATATATATATATATATATATATATAATATATATATATATATATATATATTACAATATATATATTATTATATATACATATATATATTATATTAATGAAAAGTATATATATATAATATACATATAATAAAAAAACCTATATATATACATTTTGGATGTTATATAAAAAGAAATTTTTTTATATATCTATATTTTGGAATCTTCAAATCAGTGAGAAAAAAAAAGTTTTCGTTAAGTAGATATTACTTTTCGATAAAACTTCTACATGTATTACATTGTAATTTTTTTGTTATTATGACAAATTTTCATTTGACATTACATAATTATGATAATATTCCATATTTATACAATCTGTTCCATTATATATTTATCATATTCTTATTAATTACTTAATCTAATACATATAATTAATTTTGTTATTACAATTCGCGCAAGTCTTGTGTTACTAGACAGATCATATCTCTTTCTATTTAGACACTTAGATTGAAAAGTCATATTAATTATTGTTGGTTTCAAAATGTATCTGGAACTATCACTTATACATCGCCGTCACCACTAACGTTTATGAATATTTTTTCCTCCTCTCTCTGTCATTTTCGACATCATACACGCCCATATCCCCCACTCCATCCCGTGTTTTCTCGCTCCCCATGTATCCTCTGTTTATTTATCTGCTTGTTATAAGCAACAGAATCTTACTATTTCATTGAGCAACTGACGAAGCCCTTCTGCAAAACAAAATATATTTTGTCGGACTAACGATACTGGTTACATACATAATACATGCACACATACATACATACACATACATACAAACAAACAAACATGCATACATATATACATCCACACACACATTCACACACACATATATCCTACGTAGATGCACATACACGCACACACACACATACACACGCACAAACACACATACATCAGTTGAATAAAGTTAAACCATGGTCTGTTTTTCCAGTTTTTTTATTATGGCATTTTAACGTTAAAAATTATTTTGTAATGCTCATAAAGTTAAATTAACGCTTTCATACCTTCGTAGTAATCATCAGATTTCAAATGTGTTTAACTGACAATTATCGATTATTTGATGATACACCCCCACACACAAACACACACAATAGCAAAAATAACATTTGCTTCAAATGTGTGTACAAAAACTTAAATTTGGAGGAGGGGAAATATTTTACTGATTCTTTATTTTATCGACAACGCAAGAATGAAATAAAAATCTAACAACGATAATTTCACTTCGGAGAAATTTGAACTCAAGTCAACGTTGGTATTTGAACTCAGGACGTGAAGAACATGAGCAAATAACTCAACGCATTCTATCCGATACTCTAAATGTTCTGCCAATCCACCGCCACGGAATAATTCTTTCTAATTCAGACACAAGCCCCAAAATTTTGAGAGCGGAGGGCAAGTCGATTACATTGACCTCACTACTTGAGTAGTATTTTATTTTGCCAATCCCAAAATGTATGGAAAGCAAAGGCGGAATTTGAACTCAGAACGTTAGGAGTCGGAAGGAATATCGCAAGACATTTCTTGCGACGCTCAAGGAATCTGTTCTTTCAGAGCTCAAACCATCTTTACCTACTACTACTACTACTACTACTACTACTACTACTACTACTACTACTACTACTACAACAACAACACAACAACAACAACAACAATCTGCTTTCACTTGTGTAAAAACAGGAAGAAGAAAAACATCTACCGGAAGTGGTACTTAAATATTAATCCCATCTGTTGATAGGTTAGCCAGTCATTTTAGGGATATTTAACTGGCCCCTTTGAACAAAAATTGGCCCATTTAAATAACTGAACTGTTTCTCTTAACTAATTAGATTCGTTCTGAAGAATCAAAGAATTTCTAAGAGTTGTAAAATATTTCTTACCAGCATTGGTGGTGGTGGTTGTGGTGGTGGCGGCGTTAGTGGTGTTAGTGGTGATAGTGGTAGCAGTGGCGTTAGTGGTTGTGGTATTGTTAGTGGTGTTGGTGGTGATGCTGGTTGTTTTGATGGTGCTGGTGGTGGTAGCGGTGGTGTTAGTGGTGTTGGTGTTGGTAGTGTTGATGGTGTTGGTAGCGGTGGCGTTAGTGGTAGTGGCATTGTTTGTGGTGTTGTTGTTGTTGTTGTTGGTGGTGGTGGTGGTGGCAATGGTGGTATTGATGGTGGCGCTGATGGTTGTGTTGTTGGTGCTGGCGGTGTGTGTAAACTTTTTGTTGCTGACAGCCACATGTTCCGTATGTACATACATATATACATGCATACGCACGTACGTACGTATGTGTGTATATGGTTGGATGTATAAGTTATGTAAAACGGAGTCAGTCTTATTAAGCAGTACGGACATATACGTACGCACACATATGAATGCATATATGCTTGTTTCTAAATATGTGTGTATATGTGTGTAAGATTGTATGTGTGCATCTATGATCAGATACATTCGTACGTACGAACACACACACACATACACACATATATGTGTGTATGTGTGTGTGTGTGTGTGTACACGTTTGTCTCACTATAAATGTAACCATATGTTTCCGAATGCGTGCTTCTGTGTTCGTATTTACGAATACACATTTCTATTTTTGTATGTCTGCATGTGTGTAGGTGAATGGTATATGTCTGCATATTATATATATATTCATATATATAGACAGATAGATAGATATAGATATAGATATAGATACATACATACATACATAGACACAGACGTATATATTATATATATATATATATATATACAGATAGATAGATATACATACACCCATATACATATATATATATATGTGTGTGTGTGTGTGTGTGTGTGTGTGTGTGTGTGTGTGTGTGTGTGTGTGTGTGTGTATGTGTGTGTGTGTGTGTGTGTGTGTGTGTGTGTGTGTTTTACGTTGTACAAGTGCCATCTGGAGGATCTTTGTAATATATGTTACAATTTTCTTTAACAAGGCAAAGAGGCTTTCAGCTCACTGATTGATAGAAGGGTTTCGGAATATATCAAACATGCAGAATATATTAAACTCTAAAGTCCAAACATACTTGGCATAGATTGAAGAGGATCGATGACAGATTGAGGAGTCCGCCGTGTATGGGGCAATTTTGAAGTAAAGCAAAACTTCATACAAGCTACCATCAGAGTTTCAATTACTACCAAAAACAAATTCAGTGCATATTTTTGTGTGTGCTCTTCCTCCGACTTACCGTAGGGGTACTGTCCCTCTGTTAGGGAATTTATTTATTCATTTACTCATTTATATAAGTCTTTTTTATGTACGTTGTTTTTGTTATATTTTTTATTTTAGTTACATTATCGTTTAATTCTTCTTGATCGATGTAGATGCCCCCTCCACCTACTGTGCGATGATTAATATAATGTTCGCAATGTTTTGCGCCCTAAGAGAACCAATAAAGGAAATCATCATCATCATTCCCATCATCATTGTCATCACCATCATCATCGACATCATTGTCGTCGTCGTCGTCATCATCATCATCATCATCATCATCGTAATTAGAGTGGCGGGGAATATACCTTTAAGTTTTAAAAGGTGGCGAGCAGCCAGAATCGTCGTATATATATATATATATATATATATATATGTGTGTGTGTGTGTGTGTGTGTGTGTGTGTGTGGTGTGTGTTGTGTGTGTATGTGTGTGTGTGTGTGTCTGTGTGTATTTGTGTGTCTGTGTTTGCCCTCCTACCACAGCTTGACAACCGATGTTGGAGTCTTTACGTCTCCGTTATCTAGCGCTTCGGCAAAAGAGAATGATAGAATAAGTACAAGGCTTACAGAGAATAAGTCCTGGGGTCGAATTGTTCGACCAAAGGCGGTGCTCCTGCATGGCTGCAGTCAAATGACTGAAACAAGTAAAAGAATAAAAGAATATACATATATACATATGCATATGTGTAATGTAACCACGTGGGGATCGTTGGCGAGTATTTTTTTCCGTCTATCTTCCTTTTCTCTTGGATCTTCCTCCGTTTCCTGTTTCTGACGAAGACATTCGCTCGAAACGTAAAACTACTTTTCTTTCCTTCCATGAGGATCATCTGCTAATGCTTTGCATGTACCACGTTCTCGCATTGTTATTTTTTTCGTGTTGTGTTTGTTTTTCGTTTTTGTTTTTTGATTTACTACATGTATATATATATAAGTTAAGTTAAGTTAATTTTTTGGCTCAAAAAGCAAAAGCAAGGCCATGTAGGGGGACAGGGAGTTATGTATAGGGAGGGTGTTCATGCAAAGAGTTCAGGCCATTTGTGGTCAAGAGAGACTTTGAACCGAGCGGTCGTCGGCATCTTCACTATCTCGTCCGGCAGCTTATTCCACGGATCCGCAACCCGGACGATATATATATATATATATATATTATATATATATATATATAATATACATACAATATATATATATATAATATATATATATATATATATATATAATATATATATGTATATATATATATATATTATATGTATATATATATAATCACACACACACACAAATACACACACACATATATAAACACCTGTTTGTCTGCATATACACTACTGTGTATATGCGTACATGTCTGTGTATGTGTGTGTGTGTGTGCGGTCGTATGTTCAAGACATTTGTTGGCCTGTAAAAGAATGTGAATATGAACACGTGACTCGGAACATTTCTTGTGTCCATTGTCGAAGAATTGATCAAATTTGAACGGTGTTAAAGGAACTTCGAAGAACTTGAAAGCCGAACCAAAACTCAAGAACGCAAACAACAATACAAAAAAACCAACGAAAACAAAATTCAAATAAAAAAGAAAACAAGTATATAATTTGTAGAATACACAAAGAAAATTGGAGAAACAAAAGAAATCCATGGTGTAAAGTGGATTGCAAAATATTCTTGGCATTTTTGGTAATGCTTTGGTGAAAGAAGAAGCAGCATCTACTTCCAAGACAGGTGATAGGAAGGAAAGAACAAAACTGTAAATCGTGAGTTCGTCCCCGGTCTCCGACCATTCAAATTCAATCAATTCTTCAACAGTGGACACGAGAAATGTTTCGAGTCACGTGTTTACATGGGCACATGGTCACAATATTCACATTCTCTTACATGCTAACAAATGTGTTTAGCATACGACCAGGTGTACACATGTTCGCTACTCACATACACACGCACACATGCACACGCATATACACATACACGAATAAGTATATATGCGCACACAGGCATATATATGTATATACGTTTACGTATATGTATATATATATACACATACACCACACACATATATATATAGAGAGAGAGAGATACATATGTGTGTGTGTGTATGTATAACACATGTGTACATGCACATACGTTATATGTATATATATATATACATATATATATATACATAATATATTATATATATATATTATATATATATATTCTTACGTATATATTTACATAAATATATGCATATATACACGTATATATGCATATATTTATGTAAATATATACGTAAGATATATATACATATGTATGTGTGTATATAATACATACATACATACATATATATATATATATATATATATATATATATATATATATATATATATATATATATATATATATACATATATATAACAAATGAAAGACGGACGATGGAATATACATACATACATACATACATACATATATATACATATATATAACAAATGAAAGACGGAAGGTGGAATATACGAGAATTTATTATTAATCACGGCAACTGTTTCGACACATCTACCATCGATTCTTCTTGGGTGGGACACTCAACAACTGGTTCAGGAGCATCCGGTGGTGCAGATGTATCTCGTCGGTTAGTAAATAAATAAAAACAACTCTTTAAAATGACTGTTCCACAACGTAACTTTCCGTTTTGTAGGGAGAAATGCAGCGAGACAGAGGAAATATCTTCATATATATATGGAAGATCAAAAATAAAATCGCAGATGGCAAAAAGAGAAACGAAACGCAATCCAGCGAGAAAAAATATTATAAATAAACGTCAACAGATATTGTTGTATATATATATATATATTATATATATATATATATTATATATATATATATATATATATTATACAAGATGATAGATGATAGATAGATAGATAGATAGATAGATAGATAGATAGATAGATAGATAATTCATAATCTTAATCGGAAGTTTACGAAAACCAATCATATTCCAATGAACATATTACATAAAATATAATAATTAAATTAATGTGCGTGTGTGTATGAAATTGTTTTATTTATTATGCATAAAGAGTGTCGTGTCGCATTAGTATTGATTCTCCGAATTTAAACATGAGTGCAAAAGTTAAGATGGATCTCCGTCTTTCGACGACGAGGTTTCTGTTTTTTTTTTTGTCTATCAACTGCATTACCTCCTCCTGAATTACTTTCTAAATAGCTGATGATTCCACTGATACGTGTTCCCTTAGGTAATTCTCTGGTAAAATCATGATTGTGACGTAGTGTGTGACAAAGGTAAACCCTTGAGTTCTTGGTACAATTCATCCGACGGGCTTCCCTACAGTTTTCCGTTTAATCCTATCGCCATCGCTGAGTTTGAGTCAACTAAAAGCTAGAGAAAATGTTATTTGTTCAAGATCCCACGCCATAAGATGGAACGTGGGACCTCGTGCCTTAGAAGTAAACTACTCGACCAGAGAGGACGGGGGTGGCTGTATTTGCTTCCCAACCACTTGGATCCAGGTTCAGTCCCACTGCGTGGCATCTTGAGCTCGTGTCTTATAGGGTATCCCCTGACCTACCAAAGCCTGGTGAGAGAAATTGGTAGATGGAAACTGAAAGAAGCCCGCCGTACAAACATACATACAAACTCAAAGATATACGTATATATATATATATATATATATATATATATATATATACAATATATATATATATATATATAATATATATATAAGAAAAGAGAAAAACAAACATTAAGGCAAGGCAAACATCTCAAGTCGTATATGATATTATTGAAAAAAATTCAAAGCCTAAACAGCCATACTTTGTATATATACATGTATATGTACACACACAAACACGCACACACACACACATAACACGCACATACACACACACGCACATACACACACACACATACACACACGCTTACACACATACATGAGACGGGATTCTTTTAGTTTCCGTCTCCCAAATCCAATCGCATATCTTTAGTCAGGTTGGATCAATAGTAGAAGACATCTGCAAAGCTGCCTCGCCGTGAGACTGAACCCGGAGTCATGTGGTTGGGAAACACACTTCTTACCATTCAGCCATGTCTACGCATATGTATGTATATATGTATTATAATATATATATGCATGTCTGTGTGTGCGTCTGATATATAATAAAATTAATAATAATAATAATAATAATTAATATAATATAATAATAATATATATATAATATATATATATATATATATATATTATATATATATTATATAACACCGCTGTGTGCGTGTGTGGCAATTTGTACATACGTTTGATATTAATTTACCGAGAGTAATCACGTGATGCTGTTTGTTGTTGTTGTTGCTGTTGTAAAATACTACTCCTCTTCTCTCTACTCCCCCATCTCACCCAAACCCGTTTCCTCTTCCTTCTCTTCTCCACTCTTTCTTTATATTCTTTCCTTCTTTCTTGTAATTCCATTTCAAAAATATGGCCATTTATTTGTTTCCAAACTGGCAACCTTGTTAACAGGAGCTGAAGACAGATCTGGAATGTTTTCAGGAATTAGCGAAATAATTGAAGAAAAATCATACATTTTATAGAAGAACTTCAAAGAAAATGAGAAGATGGAAAAATTTGACACACTCCACTGTTGTTGTTGTTGTTGTTGCTGTCTATGGAGGATTGGTGGGGTCTGTAGAGTTGGAGGTGCCTCTCTGGGCATTTTGTGAGATACTGAGTATCGTGGAATATGTATTTGCGTACGAATGTTCAAACCCAGGTACTAAACTACTCGAGCGTCTAATTTTTTATTCTTTTACTTGTTTCAGTCATTTTGATTGTGGCCATGCTGGAGCACCGCCTTTTAGTCGAAGAAATCGTCCCCTGGACATATTCATTTGTAAGACTGGTACTTATTCTATTGGTCTCTTTTGCCGAACCTCTAAATTGCGAGGTCGTAAACACACTGACGTCTGCTGTCAAACGATGGTGTAGGGACAAACACACACATATATACATATCTTCATACATACAAACATACATACACACATACATACATACGTATGTATGTATGTATGTATGTATGTATGTATTTATGTAGGATAGGTGTGGCCGAGTGAGATTTTGGGTTGAGTGTAGTCATGCATATATAATTATACACACACACGTACATACATACATACATATATACATATGTATATATATATAATATATATATATATATATATATATATATATATATATATATATATATGTATATATATATATATACACACACACATACATACATACATACATATATATATATATATATACATGCGTATACATATACATCTATATGTAATTATGAATGCATGTATGTATGTATTTATGTAGATGTGACTGTGTGAGGTCGCCATGAAATGAGGGAAGAGACGAGGTCCCGATGATTGAAGCCCCTTAATAAAAGGCCCTTAACAACAGCTATGTTCGTAATCGGGGTGTTGACAGTGAAAACATGGCATCCGGAACTAATAAACGGAAAGAAACTATTGCAAGTCGCTAATGATGAGACATAATAATGACAGGAAAAGTAATAATGAGACGGAGCGAGGTACCCTAGCGAGAGTGTATGCTTAATGAAGGCTCGATCAGGGTCTGGTAGCGCTCACTTTGTGTGTGTGTGTGTGTGTGTTTGCTTGTATAAGTATATAAAGTTGCTGTTGTCAGTCATTGGACTATGATTATGTCAAGTGCTTTGTTAGGTTGATGTCCATCTCTTTACTAAGAAGTAATTTTCGCTCGAAACGCCGATTTTACACAGATATGTACATACGTACACGCCCAAAAGCCCGCCCGCCCGTGCACACTCACACACATCTATATACATACATTCATATATAGATATAAATAGGTATATATATATATATATATTGTTGATTCGCTAGCTTCTGCACGCATTTTTTTCTCTCCTTGTTTCTTTCCGTGTTTCTTTTCTGTGTATCTTTCTGTCGAAGAGCGTAGGCTCGAAACGTAAAAGACTTGTTTTATTTATATTCCTGAGCGCCATACTAATACAATTGTTTGTTTGTATTCCACCTGCCTTCGTCTTTTGTTTATTTTCATAAAGCTCCCGTTTTATATATATATATATATATATATATATATATATATAGATAGATAGATAGATAGATAAATAGATAGATAGATAGGTAGCCACAACACACACTTTTTCTTTCCTTGTTTCTTTCTGTGGAGGAGCGTAGGCTCGAAACGTTAAAGACTTAAAAAATTCCCGAGTGTTATACTAATACATCTGTTTGTTGTTTACACCACCTGTATTCGTCTTTTGTCTTTTTTTGTGAATTCTCCCTAAATGTATATATACATTCATATGTGTGTGTGTGTGTGTGTGTGCATATACAGGGTGACTCAAAAGTAGGTTTACAGTTATTCAACTCCCTCTTTCTCATTCATATATCAACAGTTTAGATCTTAATTATAAAAAATATGAAACTATTATTCTCTGCTAATTTAGTTAATTTTGTCAAACTCTCTTTTCAATTTGTAATTTTCTCTTTTGTGGCTACTGTAAAGTGTGAGCCATGGCAAACAACTTAAATCAAGAGCAAAGAAAGTGGATACTAAAGCAGTATCGGAAGTCTGCAAATGGCGAATAGGATGCGCACAGCATGGCAAGAAGCCTTTCATTCTCCTCCACCTTCACGCCAGACAATTTATTGGATAAGAAATAAATTTGATAGCACAGGTTCAGTGAGTAAAGCACCAAAATCTGGACGCTCTAAGACTTCTGTGACTGAAAGAAATGAGATGTCAGTGTATGGCATTTGTGAACTGTCCAAAGAAGTCCATACGACGTGCTTCTCTAGAACTATCCATACCAAGAACACCATTGCAACGCCTAATGCATAAGCTGAAATTAAGACATTTCCGTGCACGACTGGTACATGGTGTTTTGGAGGGCGACCCAGATCGCCGGCTGCAATCCTGCGAATTGATGCGAGACCAAATTGCTAATGAGCAACCAGACTACCTGGATAAGATCATCTGGCCAGATGATGTTTGCTTCAAAGCATCCGGTCAGTAAACATGCGTAACTCTGGGTATTGGGCTGAGGAAAATCTCCATTTGACCACAGAATCTCAACTGAACCAGCCTAGCGTTACAGTTTAGGGTGCACTCTCAAGCGAAGGTGTTATCGGACCCGTTTTCGTTGATAGAACTGGAAATGGAGGGAATTACTTGGAAATGCTTCGTGAGGTGGTAGTACCACAGCTCAGAACCAAAGCTAACTTTGATGAACTGTTCTTTCAGCAAGATGGAGTACCTCCACATTAAGCGTTCACAGTAAGAGACTACCTTAACCAAGCCTTTCCACAGCAGAGTATTATTATTATTGTTTAAGGTGGTGAGCTGGCTGAATCGTTAGCGCACCGGACGAAATGCTTAGCGGCCTTTCACCTATCACTACGTTCTATGTCCGCCGATGTCGACTTTACCTTTCATCCTTTTGGGGGGGGGGTCGATAAAATAAGTACCAGTTAAACACTGGGGTCAATGTAATCAACTCATCCTCTCCCCCCAAATTGCTGCCCTTGTGGCTAAATTTGAAACCATTATTATTATCATCATTATATTATTATTATTATTATTATTATTATTATTATTATTATTATTATTATTATTATTATTATCATCATCATCATCATCATCCTTATCCTCATCGTCATCATCATCATCACCATCATCATCAATATTATTATCATCATTATCATTATCGCCTTGAGGCATGAGAAGTACAAATAAAGTCGATGCCACAAGTGAAAGGTAAAGCTTTTCTTGAGTAGAACGGTAGTTTGTGGTAGGTAGAGTTTCCTGTTGATTTGCTTTCTGTTGCTGAGACAGACAGATAGATAGATAGATAGATAGATAGATAGATAGATAGATAGATAGATAGATAGATAGATAGATAGATAGAGAGAGAGAGAGAGAGAGAGAGACAGACAGACAGAGACAGAGAGCATAACTTCTCTCAACAGCGATACAATGAAACGCCTAAACTTGAAGCAGATCCGGACACAAAGTCCATGTCCTGGTCCTTCACTGCTCCATGCATTGGTTCCGTTTCATTTTTATTTCACTATGATTGAGATAGTATTCCTAATTTAAATAACAAGGATTTGAAGTATTTACTTTATGTGGTTTAATCTGCTTAAAGGACTGCACTAAGGGCCCTCACAGTTGCTGGAAGAAAGATTGTGCCTAGGTCACGCACTATTACTGGAGAAAGAGCTGTGCTCGTAGCCTTCACGATCGTTGGAAGAAGAACCTGTGTCTATAGAATTCTCTGTCTCACGGAGACTGATGGTGCAATGAACGCGGTTAATGTTCCTCTTACGCATTCGTTAGATGATGGCCGCAGGGCTAAAAAAAAAAAGGGGCAAAAGATGGACAAAAGAAGAAAATACATATGGCTAAGCGCAGTGAGCTGGGAAAGATGAAAAGATGTTTGTGATGAGAGGATCAGATAAATAAATCGGGGGTGCCTAAGAGAAGATGGTCTGAAGAAACCAGCTTCGAGTAACAGAGATCATTGGAGTAGCTGTAGAAAAGGCCGGTGCATCGGTTCCATTATTTGCCTCTGCAAAATTCAGTAGTGACACTTAGAGGTGTTGCAGAGATACAGACGTTTCTCTTCTTCGGTTCCTGGTTGCTTGTTGAAGTGAAAGAACAAAGACTGGACTCTTTTAAAGGCAGTTTGT
The DNA here is from genome assembly GCF_006345805.1 of Octopus sinensis. Taxonomy (NCBI): domain Eukaryota; kingdom Metazoa; phylum Mollusca; class Cephalopoda; order Octopoda; family Octopodidae; genus Octopus; species Octopus sinensis. The sequence continues at coordinate 14,538 of NW_021827595.1, read as the reverse complement.
TGCAACATCAACATTTGACATTCATGGAAACAGTTTGGATGTACAAATATTTTATATAACGAGGGAAAATATCGATGTACAAAACAAATAGGGGAAAGTATGGATGTACAAAATAAACGAGAAAAAATATGGATGTACAAAACAAGATTAAATAAAAAAACAAACAAACAGAAAACAAAATTTACAGCAATTATATATCGTTGTTTTCTTGCATATATCTTCTGAGGCACAGGGGTTGTATATTATTCTTGCCTCAATGATTCTGAGGCACAGGGGCCAATGTTTGTGAGGCACAGAGGCCAATGTTTCTGTGGCACAGGACCAATGTTTGAGTTGAAACCAGTAAATTACTGATATTTTTATTTGATCAATTTTGGAGAAATGAAAGGCAAACTTGATATTAGTGAGATTTTAATTCAAAATGGTGAGGTTCGTATTAAAAAAAAAAAACAATCAGTCAGCATTGTCACTTTTATAATTTGTCCTTAATATGCAGTTATCAATTAACTACACTTGCTGCTTAATTAAATGTATTTATTATACGATCTTTGATATATTGTCAGTAAGACGCACACGTTAAATAGAAGACGTCGCTCGTGTATCTACATTGCACTCAACACACACATACAGGCATACAGAACTCTGTCACACACACACATATAACAGACAGACAGACAGACAAACAAACACAAGACAAATAGGTTGACAGACAGACAAAGTAATGAGGGAACATCTACATAATTTCACCTACTGAATATTACAACTAAGATTCCCTAATCAAGACCTCTTGCCTTGAAAGCAGCGGCCTCGTTTGTCAACAAGATATCGGTCAAGTTTTCTTCAAATTAGTCGACAATGTAACAATCAATTTTCCAAATTCAAAATCCCTCTTGTATTGAAAATAGCATCATATTTGTTAATAATGTAACAGCTAGGTTTCTCGATATTGAAACTCTAACATGAAAATAGGGGCTGCTTTTGTCAACAAGGTATGAGCCAAGTTTCCTTTATGGAAATTCCAAGTGTCTTGAAAGCAGAAGCCACGTTAGTCAACAAAATAAAAGCCAAGTTCCGATCCCTATAATTTTGAAAATAAAGTCATGTTAGTCAGCAATTTAACAGTTAAGTTTCCCTTATAAAAGCCCCCTACTGTCTTGAAAGTAGGGGCTACGTTAATTAACAAGGCAATACCCAAGTTTCTCTAGTCAGAATCCCTGCTGTCTTGAAAATAGGAGTCACGTCGAACAAAAAGTAAGAAACAAGTTTCTTTTATGAAAAGCCCTACTGTCTTGAAAATAAGGGTCACATTTTTCAACAAGGTAGTAGCTGAGTTTTTTCAGTCACACCCTTACTTCTTAAGAATAGAATGGGAGTCAGTTGTCAACAAAATTACAGTCGTGTTCTCTAATGAAAATTCCCATTGCTTTGAAAACCCGGGTCGCATTTGACATCAATGCAACGACTAAACTTCTACAATCTTGAAAATAGGGAATACACGAGGCAGTAATGGATCAACTGTGTAATAACAGAACCTTTTCAGTGTATTAAGCAGACGTCTCCCTCAACCGGTGGGATGCGCTCTATCTATGCCATATGAGTACAAAATAATTTAGTTGGGACGAGGCCCAAAATCCTGTTCTTCTTTCACAGAGACGTGACACGGCACTTTAGGATCGGTTCAGCACAGGTCGAGTGGACCTACAATATAAGGCGCTCCACACATGACCATTCTGTCATTTTTAAACATAGTGCACCTAAGACATCCAATTACTTTTCTCATTCTAAAAGACGACAGGATTTGAGGGAGATTTGGCTGCTATTTCTACCAGGTCGAATGACCACACAGATGTGTTTCATGTTGACTAGTATAATAATGTAATCAATAACACTGACCTGAAACCACAAACTTAGAGAAGCAATGTAATCGATACATGATCGGTGATTTATTTTAATCTCTCCCAAAATGATTAGATTCGAAGTCAATTTCGGTGGGATTCGAACTCAGAAATAAAGGTTCATAAATAAATAAATACTACAAAACATGTCGTCCGGCATGTGACCACCTTCTTTAAAGCTTAAGATGCCTACCCATTTTTGAAGAATGGATGTAATCGATAAAAATAGCTCCTCAATGTTTGACAGGGGTTTATAATAATGATAATAATAATAATCTTTTCTGCTCTAGGCACAAGGCCCGAAAGTTTTTGGGAGAGGGCAAGTCAATTAGATCGACCCTAGTACGCAACTGGTACTTAATTAATCGACCCCAAAAGAATGAAAGGCAAAGTCGACCTCGTCGGAATTTGAACGTAAAGACAGACCAAATGCTGATAAGCATTTCGCCTGGGACGTGCTAACGATTCTGCCAGCTCGTCACAATAATAATAATAATAATAATAATAATAATAATAATAATAATAATAATAATAATAATACACATTGTCTCTATTAACTCTAAATGCTTGTCTAACTGTCATAAAAGGGAACTGATTTAAAGAACTACCGGTTATTTAAGCCAGAAATCTTGAAAATGGATTTATCCCTCCGAGGTATATCGTGGTTAATATAGGGACAATAGCATTGAAGTTTGTAAATTTTAGCAAAATATGCTCCCTAATTCGATAAAATAAGAATTAGGTATAGGTACAGTTAGATTTGTTGACTGGAATTTCGTTTAATTAAATTCGTATATTTCGTCAGGTGACTTTAAAATATTAACATCAGTAACAGCAACACTTACGTATGAATGCACACACACAAACATACACATGATACATCTATATATATATATATATATATACATACACACACATACATTTATGCATATTCGTATGTATATACATACACACACATACGCAAACACACACACAAACACATACGCACATACACGCACAGATATTCACATATACAATCCGCTCGAATACACAGGTCCCCGATTTCCAAACAGAGTTTTGTTAATTTTCAAGGTTTCGTCGAGAAAGTAAGAGAGAAAGAGAAAGAGAGAGAAATTGAGAGAGAGAGAGAAAAAGAGAGAGATTGAGAATGAGCAACACTGAAAGAAGGAAAGAGAGAGAAAGAGAGAGAGAGAGAGAGAGAGAGAGAGAGAGAGAGAGATTGAGAATGAAAACACTGAAAGAGGGAGGGAGAGAGAGAGAGAGGGAGAGAGAGAAAGAATGGTGTTGGAATGTGAGTTAAGAATATGATTCTTCTTTGATCGACAAGCTGGAATGGTTGTAGAGACCCTGGGCCATCAGATGCAATGCGAGTCTGTTCTTCATTCCAGAAGTCTTCTTGATTTTTGCTCTTTTGTTCTGAAACCAAATTTTGATTTGCGCTTCACTAAGACTGAGGTCACGTGACAGCTTCTTACGCCGTTCCTCGGTGAGGTAGCGACAATTGTCGAACTCATCTTTCAGACGTTGAAGTTGGTCACTTGTAAAAGACGTCCGAGGTCTCTTCTCGTCTGCTACGCGATCTCGTTTCTTCATCTTCCGAGAACGGGGTCCTGTGCCAAAATACATAAACAGAGAAACAAATAAATAAAAGAAAATTAGCAACAAAAAGAAGAACAACAAATAACACAGAAAATATGTAAGTATATTATTTCATTATACACACACTTATATATATATATATATGTGTGTGTGTGTGTGTGTGTGGTGTGTGTGTGTGTGTGTGTGTGTGTGTGTGTGTGTGTGCACATATAGTATAGTATAATATAGTATAATATAGTATATGTATATATATATATAACGCCTTGTCAAAATATCCATGGAGTGGCGGTCGATGTTGTTTTCAAGAGAGAACTTGAACTCTTGCTGTTCAAGATTCCAGATGACCCAATATCAAGACAAAAGAGGGCAGCAGTGTCGAACTCCCTCTTCACCGAAAGCCAATCACTTAGAATTGGCCAATTGTATGTATATATATATATATATATATATATAATATATATATATATACACACACACACACACACACAACACACATATATATATATATATATATATATATATATATATATATATATATATATATATATGTATATATATATATATATACCGTATTTGACGGCATATTAGACGCACCTCATTTCAGCAGGTCAAATTCAGGAAAAAAAGTTCTAAGTGTATTTAAGCATATATTGTTGAAAGCAGTCTACCTCCGTATATACACGAACTCGCAACGATCATGTGCATTCCGTAGTTTTACTCCTCACCGTCAGATGGCATCGAGTTAGGGTTCCAATCAGCTGATATTAGTAAACATGTGTCATGGATCGCAGCCTAACAATTTACGGTAGATTGCTTTGATATTTACGATAATTCGTATTTTAAAGTAATAATACTGGTAATAATAATACTAAAATAATAATAATAATAATAATAATAATAATAATAATAATAATAATATAATATAGCAATAAAATAATGATGCATGAGTACGGAAAATATCATTAAGGCGTTAGCGTAGGTAGAAATACTTATCGTAAGCTAGGTTAGTGAGCGTCTGGGAGAAGATTAGCCTACGGGAGGGTCTTGACTTCGCATATTAGACGCAGAGCGATTTTTTGAGCCAAATTTTGGAAAAAAAGTGCGTCCTATATGCCGTCAAATACGAGTATATATAATATATATATTATATATATATATATATATATATATAATATATATTATATATATATATATATCTATATATATATTACAATATATGTATATATATATAATAAATCTATATATTATATATATATATAATATATATATATATACTAGCAGTATCGCCCGCGTTGCTCAGGTGTAAGGGAAAAACTATAAAGCATTTTAGAGAGTTATAGCCAAAAATAGCAAAAAAATGAAAAAAAATGATGGTAAATTTTTTTGAGAGTTGAAAAAGGTGGAGTTGCGTCCCCTAGACGGTCTGTGGTTTGGGTTTCTGATTCTCGGCCCCATGTCAATTTATCGATTTTTTCAGAACTGGGGGACTTTTCAAAATTTTCGCTGCGTTAGTTTTGAATTATGACATTGGCTATGTGTGTGTCAGTTTCATCAGAATCGGTTGAAAGCCGTGGTCAGAGTGAGGGTACGAGAAACAGACACACAGAAAACGCACAGACAAACTGCCGTTTATATAGATATATATATATATATATAATATACAAATTAGTAAATAATTATGGACAACAAAGTACCGATATTTACTGGAAATAGCGAACGTTAAAATACGACGCTAAAGTGTAGCTTCACCGGTATGTTAGTAAAAAAATGCGTGTGTGCAACAAAATAGAGAAAAAAACGTCTTACCTCCAGGGAGAACATCTGAAAGATGAAACACCCGGAAAATGTAATGTGTACCTGCAGGTTCAGGTTTTGCAAGATATGTCTCTCACCCTATTTGCTTACCTTCTTCAGCCAAACATATACCAAGACGAAACTACGATGTTACCACATAAATACTAACACACTCGACTGAAATACGGAACGCTAACAGTACGGAAACGGTGAAGAGAGTTTCAAAATATCAGTAATGCAATACAAAGTATTGCCTTCCAGTAAATAGTAGCCCGTGAGGGAAAATACACAAATTAGTAAAAAATGGCACAAACAAAGTACCGATATTTACTGAAAAATAGCGAACGTAAAAATACGACGCTAAAGTGTAGCTTCACCGCGTATGTATTAGTAAAAATGCGTGTGTGCAACAAAATAGAGAAAAAAAAAACCGTCTTACCTCCAGGGAGAACATCTGAAAGATGAAACACCCGAAAATGGATAATGTGGTACTGCAGGTTTCAGGTTTTGCAAGATATGTCTCTCACCCATATTTGCTTTACCTTCTTCAGCCAAACATATACCAAGACGAAACTACGATGTTACCACATTTTTACTAATACATACGCGGTGAAGCTAAACTTTAGCGTCGTATTTTTACGTTCGCTATTTCCAGTAAATATCGGTACTTTGTTGTGCCATTTATTTACTAATTTGTGTATTTTTCCCTCACGGGCTACTTTTTACTGGAAGGCAATACTTTGTATTGCATACTGATATTTGAAACTTCTTCACCGTTTCTCGTACTGTTAGCGTTCCGTATTTCAGTCGAGTGTGTTAGTATTTATGTGGTAACATCGTAGTTTCGTCTTGGTATATGTTTGGCTGAAGAAGGTAAAGCAAATATGGATGAGAGACATATCTTGCAAAACCTGAAACCTGCAGGTACCACATTATCCATTTTCCGGGTGTTTCATCTTTCAGATGTTCTCCCTGGAGGTAAGACGGTTTTTTTTCTCTATTTTGTTGCACACACGCATTTTTTTACTAATACATATGCGGTGAAGCTACACTTTAGCGTCGTATTTTTACGTTCGCTATTTCCAGTAATATCGGTACTTGTTGTGCCATTTATTTACTAATTTGTGTATTTTTCCCTCACGGGCTACTATTTACTGGAAGGCAATACTTTGTATTGCATTACTGATATATATAATATATATATATATATATATATATATATATATATATATATATATATATATATATATATATATATGGTGGTTAGGGCAGCGGACTCGCGGTCATAGGATCACGGTTTCGATTCCTAGACTAGGCATTGTGAGTGTTTATTGAGTGAAAACACCTAAAGCTCCACGAGGGTCCGGCAGGGGATGGTGGCAATCCCTGCTGTACTCTTTCGCCGCAACTTTCTCTCACTCTTTCTTCTGTTGGCCTGCCCGCTTAGCCAGCGGGGTGGCGTCATTTGAAGGCTAAAACAATGTGACCAGCGATGTGTAGCAACATCTGATAGCCTGGTTGGTCACGGTGATCACGGTGATATATATCATACATATATTTATGTAATACGTATTACAATATAATATACATACATACATATATATATATATATATATATATATATATATATATATATACCATCTCAGCTATATCCCAGACCGAACGGTTTCTTCCTATTTTTAGCAAACACAGATATATTTGCCAGGCCAGTTCATCAGTGGGAAGCCTTCGTGTTTTTAATTTTCCTTCCTTTCATGAATTTATCCATATATATAATATATATATATATTATATATATATATATATATATATATATATATATATATATATATATATATATATATATATATATATATATATATATACGTGCGTGTGTGCATGTATATACACATGAAATAGATACAATATATTAATAATCATTCAGACGTGTACTATTATTTGAGCCCTCATCAGTGTCGACGATAAGCATTCTGTTGTCCTATCAACTGAATATCTGATTCCTAAAATTAATTGCGAAGTGGTTGTGTATACCACAGATATGATTGATTGATTGATTGATTGATTCTAGTTTCAGCTTATGAGCTGTGGCCATGTATATGTATTTTTAATGTAATTTCCAAGACGTAATTATGCAATAAGGTTGGCCCTTTAGCTTTTTAATTAAATGTGAAATGCCAGCGACGGGCTTTTGTGCAATTACCAGGAATGCACTTTTACTCTTAACTCTGGGGTCGACTCGCAGCAAAGGAAGAAAAAGAAAACAATATAGTTGATTGCGGTGCACTATTCGGGATCGAAACCAGGATTCTATGAATGCAAAGCAGACAGCCTTACTATTCACCAATTTATGCATCCACAATATATAATTTAATATATAAAGAAGTTAAGCCGGCGAGCTGGCAGAAACGTTAGCACGCCGGGCGAAATGTTCAGCGCCATTTCGTCTGCCGCTACGTTCTGAGTTCAAATTCCGCCGAGGTCGACTTTGCTTTTCATCTTTTCGGAGTCGATTAAATAAGTACCAGTTACGCACTGGGGTCGATATACTCGACTTGTCTGTCCTTGTTTGTCCCCTCTATGTTTAGCCCCTTGTGGGCACTAAAGAAATAAATATATAAGAAGTTAAGGCGGCGAGCTGGCAGAATGGTTAGCGCACCGGGTATAGTGCTCAGCGGCATTTCATTCGCCTTTACGTTCCGAGTTCAAATTCCATTGAGGTTGACTTTGCCATTCATCCTTTCGTGATCGATAAAATAAGTACCAGTTGAATACTGGGGTCGATGTAATCGACTAAGCCCCTCTCCTGAAATTGCTGGCCTTGTGCAAAAAGTTGAGACAAATATCTAGATGAATTATTTAGAAGCTTCGATTCCTTCTATCCAAAAGCTTTTTTGAAACCCTGAAACCCAGTGTTTACATGCGATTATTTTGTAGCTTTATCTGCTTCGAATTTCATTGTTAAAAACGAATGTAAATGAGAGTTTGTGTTTACGTTTCTGAAAAGAACGGGTAGTTGAGATCGGATTTGAACTGTCAACTTCCAGTCATTGTGACCGTCATTCCCTCCTTCTAATCCAGTCGATCTCAACCGGAGTTCATATGGCCCTTGGTGGGGATCCATTATAAGATTTTGTTGTTAAAAATTATGTTTGATTGTACTTCTAAAACTCACAAAATATTTTAACAATTTTTTTAAAGACAATTTCTTATAATTTTTAATTACAAAAATATACGATTTATTTTAAACATTGAATGGCTGGGAGGGTCCACCCGTGTAAAAAAAGGAATCAATGGAGTCCATAGGCAAAAAATGGTCGAGAACTAATGTTCTAATCTATCGTTCTCAGTTTATTAACGATCATTAAACGCATTTGCTCTCCGCCATTTTAACTCCAGCTTTTTCATTGTTCTGACTCCAGAAGCGGCCATTAAGTTCATTTGTCGCTCATTTTGCAGAGATTACATTCCTTGCTTCTCTTTTATTTTTGTTTTCTTGTTTTTAACGCCAATGCTTTTATTTATTTATTATGATCCTTCGCTAGCTCCTCCGCATCCCTACGTTCCACATCAACCCCATCACTTTATCCACGGAGGCTGTAAGAGACTGACATCAATGATCAAGAGAAAAAGACGACTAAGTAACAAAAAAAAAAGGACGAAATGGTAATCAGTAGCATCACCATCACCATTATCACCACCATCATCATTATGACCATTACTACCATCACCATTATATCACCCCCACTTCACCACCATTTCCAACGTTACCACAATCAACATTATTATTATTATTATTATTATTATAACACCATCATAGCCATCACTATTATTACCATTGTCGTCATAACCATCATCATCATTATCATAAACTCCTCATCATCATCACCAGCAGCAGCACCACCACCACCACCACCGCTACCACCATTACCACCACCATTATCATCCTCATCCTCATCATCCTCATCGTCGTCGTCGTCGTCATCTTTCTTCTTCTTCTTCTTCACAGTCCTCACGACACAACCGCCATATTTCCACCATATTATCGCCGCTTTTCTGCCTTTTAACAGAAAATTTCACAGCCGTAATAACGCATTATCAACAACAAAAGAGAATAATAACAACAACAACCATAATAACAGCCACACATTACCACAAAAAGGCCGACACCAATCCTGCCGCAGTCGATAATTATCATTCTCACACCACACCACCGCAATATCCCCCCACGACCATCACCACCAAAAGTCCAGGCCCTTCTATGAACAACGTCAGATTTAATATCACAATAATTAATAAATACTCAATAACCGATCATCACGACGGCGACGACGGCCACGACCACCATGACCATCACGACGACGACCACGACGACGATCACGACGACGATCACGATGACGATCTCTATGACGACGACGACCACTACCACCACCACCACCACCATCACCACCACCACCACCACCAAAACCACCACCACCACCACCACCACCACCACCAAAACCCACCAACACCACCACTAAAAACCACCACCAACAACACACCACCAAAACCATCACCCACCACTAACACCACCCCACCACCACCACCCACCACACCACCAAAACAACCACACAACACCACTAAAACAACACACCAACACCACCACCAAAAACCACCACCACCAACAAAACCACCAACACCACACCACCACCACCACCACACAAAACCACCACCAACACCACCACTAAAACCACCACCAACACCACCACCACCAAAACCACCACCAACACCACCACTAAAACCACAACCAACACCACCACCACCAAAACCACCACCAACACCACCAACAACCACCACCACTACTACCACGACGATGGTGGTTCGGCAAAAGAAGCCAATAGAATAAGTACTAGGCTTATAAAGAATAAATCCTGGGGGCGATTTCTTCAAATGAAACCCTTTCAGGCGATGCTCCAGCAAGGGCGGAGTCAAATGACTGAAACACGAATAAAAGAATAAAATAATGCCATATATTTGCTATTTCATTTATTCCTAGGCTCCTCTGTTTGTTTATTCTGTCATTCGGTCATTCATAAAAGCGGAATGAATCCAGGAAGTCAAGTCAATCGTTTCAGAAGGTGAATGTCATTGAACGATATACTTCCTATCGTCAATCATTAATCGTCATCGGTATAATCCATGTCCGCCTCCACCACCACCGCCACCATATTGATTATTTGATCCGATGGATATAATGGACTTTAAGGAAGAAGACGAAGGATTAGAAGAAACAAAGCGAGCGCGCGCACACACACACACACACACAGATATAATACGTATAAATAAATATGTATTTATTTGCTTATACCTATTACATCCGTATATATATATATGTGTGTGTGTGTGTGTGTGTGTGTGTATTGTTATACACACATATTTATCATATCTGTATGTATATACATACATATATACATATATATACAAACACACAACCTTACACATAATATACGTATGTATTATATTTGTATATATATATATATATCTATATATATATATAATATAAATATAATATATATATTATATAATATTGTATATAAGTATATACATACATACATAATATATATAATATATATATATATATATATTATATATATATATATATATAATATATATATATATATATATAAGATTATATATATATATGTATATATATTATATATAGATATATATACATATAGAGATACATACAGATGTATGTACAGATATACTCACTCACTCACACACACACACACGCATACACACACACACGCAATATAACAGTGGGTCAGCAAAATGGAGGAAGAAGACGAAACATCATCAAACAAAAGAGAGAGAGAGTGAGAGAGAGAGAAAGTGTGAAATGTCTCGCCATTAAGTCGATATTGATCGGAGCAAAAATGAATGGTGCTTGAAATGTGGCGGAATAATTAAGCTAAAATGGCGTCGGTGGTGTTGCTTGAGTGTCTGAGCAGATGTTGGAAGGTGGATATGATAATTTGGTGCGCAATTCAAGAGAGCGGTCGTCGTTTTATTTGTTCTGTGAAGGGCGACAAAAAGAATTACTTGAGTGCCGTAGTGTAAGAGGTGAAGATATTTCAGTTACGGGCATTAAACCATTATATGAGTGGATAAATCACACACACACACGCGAAATCATACACACATACAGAAATGCGCACAAACATACATATACATATATAAATATAAATATATACATACACATATATATATAATTTCATTTGTATTTTCACATATATATGCTTATATAGACTCGTATAGATATATATTGAAAAATCAGTCAGTCTCCTCTGTTTCTCTTTCTCCAGCTGTACGTATGCATACACACACACACACATACACACACACGCACATACACACACACACACACACACACACACACATATATATATATACAAGTAATGGAACGCAAAAGTACCAAATTTATATATATACATATATATATCCCCTTTTTCGCTCTCGCGTCTCATGTTTGATCTTGACCTCTGGCCGAACTAAGATCGCCATTGTTGATTCGTTAGCTACTGCACGCATTTTTTTTTCTCCATCTTTCTGTGTTTTTCTCTCTCTGTGTATCTTTCTGTTGAAAGAGCGTAGGCTCGAAACGTTAAAGACTTGTTTTATTTATATTTCCTGAGCGCCATACTAATACAATTGTTCGGTTGTCTTCCACCTGCCTCGTCTTTTGTTTAGTTTCATAAAGTTCCCGTTATATATATATTATATATATAAATGCTCAACACATATTATACATAGATATATACATACATATATATTTAGATATATATGTATAGTTTTATTTGTTCAGTATAGTGACTGAGGCCATGCTGGAGCACCGCTTTAGTCGAGCACATTCTCGTAAACCTAGTACTTATTTTATCGGTCTCTTTTGCCGAACCGCTAAGTAACGGCGACGTAAATAACTAGCATCAGTTGTCAAAAACGATGTTGGGGGAGGTGGTTGACAACACAAAACCCACACACACATATATACGACGGGCTTCTTCCAGGTTCTGTCTACCAAACCCACATCACAAGGCTTTGGTTGGCGAGGCTTATAGTAGAAAGACACTTGCCCAAGGTGCCTCGCAGTGGAGGAACCATGTGGTTGGTAAGCAAATTACTTGCCACACAGGCACTCCGCAAAAACAACAGCATATATATTATATATATATATATATATATATATATTATATATATATATATATATATATATAGGAAGGAGATGAGAGGAGAGAGGAGAGAGAGAGAGAGATTTTAACCAATCACAAACTTACAAATGATTAAGAATCAATGAATTAGATGGATTACCCCATACAAAACACAAATGAAATAAAACCCTAGGAGAGAATATTAGGGACTCATTAACATGGCATTCACCTCAGAGATAAACCCACCAATGCCATAATCTTCCCTGTAACAGGTTATCGTTAAGGTATTCTGAATTGAACACAAAACAAACTAACAGAAAGAACTAACTGTATTTGAAATATCCAACTCAGAGTCTGATGAGAATTATATTTACCCTGAATACACGCAGGTAGGGGCCTTACTCAACTAGAGACAATTGATCATTAATAATGATTATTATTGCTGTTCATTTGTAATTAATGTTATTGTCAAATGTTTTTTTTTTTTTTTTGCGGTATTGCATTTGTCGATTCCCTGCGATGTTATTATTGTTAAATGTAAAGCGTCGAGCTGGCCGAATCGTTAGGATGTCGGGCAAAATGCTTAGCAGCATTTCGTTCGTTTTTACGTTCTGAGTTCAAACTCCGCCGAGGTCGACTTTGCTTTTCATCCTTTAGGGGTCGATAAATTAAGCACCAGTTACGCAGTGAGATCGATGTAATCGACTTATCCCCTCCTCCAAAATGGCTGCTATTGTGGCAAAATTTGAAACGCCGTAGCAAAGCAAGTTATGGGTCTGTAGATGTTATTGTTAGCGTATATTATAAAGCATCTACTGTCGGATCACAATAAAATAACTGAGCAAAAACATGCAAAATACGATATAACACGGTTCGAGTGAAGGCGCGTGGCTTAGTGGTTAGGGATCTTCGACTCACGATCGTAAGGTTGAGTGTTCGATTCAAGGCAGCATGTTGTGTCTTTGAACCAGACATTTATTTCACGTTGCTCCAGTCGACCCAGCTGGCAAAAGCGGATGTACCAGTAATTCAAACGGCCAGCCTTTTCACATCCTGCGCCACGCTGAATCTCCCCGAGAACTACGTTAATTATACGCGTGTCTGTGGAGTACTCAGCCACTTATATTTTAATTTCACGCGCAGGCTGTTCCGTTGATCGGATCGACCGGAACCCTTGTTGTTGAAAACCGACGGAATAGCAATATGGTTGGTGGATAATTATTTTATTTGGAAATCAATAAGTGATCAGAGATTATACCACATGCGATAAAAACATGTGTATATTACATGTGATATCCGGAGCGTGCCATAAATAATTTTTAATACAGTTGATTCATTTATCACATATGATAGACGTGTTTTGTGTGTGATACATTCTGCGATCGTTTATTATCTGCCAAACTAAACCAGATTAATCTCTAATAACTAAAAGTTATCAAATGTGATGCACTATACATACATACATACACATACATATACACACATATACATACGTACGTACATTCACACGCACATACAAATATACATACATACATATATATATACGCACATACACATACATACATAGACACATATACATACATACACATATACACACACACACACATACATACACATATACATACATAGGCTGATAACATCATAAGGCTTGGAAAGCAGCACCTTGAGCACTATTCCTTGTCTGATGCCCAGAGAAGTCGCACGATACTACCGCAGCGCATCATCAGATGAAAGGATGAGCATATATGAGCAGAATACTTGTGCATGGATATGTTAGTAGAAAGCTCCGAGATAATGGTTACGTTGATCATCAAAGCAGTCTATAGTGGACCAACAACCGGATTACTACCTCTCACTTTGAAGAATATGAGTTCGCAATCCAGAAACAGGAAATACTAGCCGAATACCTGATGCACAAAAGGGTCAGAGGTGGAGGAAAAGAGTAAAATTTGACAACCGAAGCAGATTTTGTGGAGGTAACAGCGAAGACATCACCCACATGATAAGCAGTTGTCCGAAAACTGTCATCACGGTATTATCTAATGATGAGACATGATATTGTAGCT
>NW_021827594.1:20000-27500 GCF_006345805.1 Octopus sinensis | reverse complement strand
TTTATATCTAAGATTCCAAATCCTTCACCCTGCATAGGAAGTGCCGATATAGGATTTTGGCTATTAGAATGATTTTCGTCGAATCTGTGTGAGGAGTAAAAGAGGCATGTAAACAAAATTAAGCGTAACTAGTGTAATAACATGGTAGTTTACGAATACAAATAAACAAAGTAACTGATAGTTTTACCTTTACGGCTGTTTCGAATGATCAAATACTGCTATCTTAATATGTATATTACGTAGTAAATTCACATAATATCGTAGGTGTGAGGAACATCAATTCTTTTGATCTGCAAAATGAGACTGTATTTGTATGTGAATATGTATATATATATATATATACAAAATGGGAGAAGAACGCAAAACATCCAGTTAGACGATACAAAAACCACGGACGGGTCATTCAAAGCCTTTAATCTTCAGTCACGATCCGGATCATCCTCGCAATTTCGGCTAATTAATCTTGAGATTGCTCCAATCTGGCCTGCCTCAAGGAAAAACTAAGCTAAGAGCATAAGATTCCTTGGAAAAAGCTTTAAATGTATACGAAACATGGACGGAAAAACAGACGATGTTACAACATTTAAGGACATATATATATATATATATCCTTAAATGTTGAGTGAATCCATACAGTTTTAGTCCTTTCAACTCCAGATTTGCTTCATTGGGGATAACTTGACGTGCATTTTTAAGTTCCTGAACATATAGGAGTGTTACTTGAATCTTCTTTTAAATAGAAACAGAATAAGACTTTTAAATCTTTGCTGCTTAAAACGGCACCCTTAACTCCACAATCCTCGAAATTTATATATCGTCAATTCAGGAAGAGGTTATTAAATTACGGACTTTGCAATTTTAGCGTGGAAAGAATTGTACAGTTAAAATATTAGTATATGAATAGTTACAATTTTGGGGCGACCGCATATCAACATATATTCTGCTCATAAAGAAATTATAACATAAATAACAGGAAAAAGTTTAAACACTTGTGCGAAAGTATTCAAATCTAAAGATTTATATCACTTCTTGAAATTTAAACACTCTTACACGCACGTTTCATTTACATATATTCAAATAAACACACATTTATTTAGCAACAGAAAACGCAAACTTATATAGCTATATAGATTCATGTATATGTCTAAATGTAGTTAAATAAATATATATATATAAAGAGAGAGGTAAAGAGCGGAAAGAATAGAGAGAGTGCGAAGGTGGGACTTCAAACAGAGTAGTTACTTAAGTTTCGAATTTCCACTTGTCAAACTTATTTTCCGTTGGGAAACTTGAATGCACACATATGTACAAACAATGAGTGTGTATGAACGCGAGGTTTTGTTTGTATACATCTTACTTCCGTGTATATAGACAGTTATATAAGTAGATTGAAGTGTAGTTAGAAATTCAATATCGCTCAGTATATTTCACGGAGGCACCAATGTATAAGAAAATACCTATACAAATATGTATGTAGCAATAACTATGTATATACATATATATATATATATATATATATATATATATATATATATACATATATATATATATATATTTATATATACATATATATGTATGTATGTATGTATTTATGTATGTATATACATATGTGTGTATGTATGTATGTGTGTGTATACAAAAGTAACCATGTAAGAATATGTGTAACGAGAATAGAGACAACTACATAAAAATACAATGTGTGTATATATAGTTTGCAATATATGATTGTCTTATTGTGTATTTGTGTCTCTATCCACTGGAATGTGCATTTAATTTCAAGATTATACTTGTACTCCACACACACGCCTCCATATATATATATAATATATATATATATATATGTATAATCGAGGTAATAAGACTTTTTTGAATCGATGTATCCTAGAGAATCGACAAGCAGCTAAGCAGGTTTAGGCATTATATATGCTTATGTATGGAATATTGTTCGTGATTACATAGGTTTCGTAGATTTTCATTTTTGAAAAACAAACATGAGTAAATATTCCCTGTCTGATGTTTTGTTGTCTATATTCATAACGAAGTGCTATTATTATATTCTTCTATATGTTTCAGTCATTTGACTGCGGCCATGCTGGAGCACCATTTTTAGTCGAACAAATCGACCCCACGACTTATCTTTTGTAAGCCTGGTATTTATTCTATTGGTCACTTTTGACGAACTGCTTAGTTACGGCGACGTAAACACACGTAAACATCGGTTGTCAAGCGATGGTGTGGGGGAACAAACACAGGTACACACAAACACACAAACACTCAAATGCATACACATATATGATGGGCTTCTTTCAGTTTCCGTCAACCAAATCCACTCACAAGGTTTCGGTCGACCAGAGGCTATAGTAGAAGACACTTGTACAAGGTGCCACGCATTGTGACTGAACCCGGAACCATGTGGTTAGTAAGCAAGCTACCTACCATACAGCCACACCTACATTTATATAACCTGTGTATTTTTATCAATGTCTCTCTAACTATATATCCACTTACAGATCTATCAGTCCGCTTATATGTATATAGATATAGATAATTTGATAGAAATATACGCACAGATGCACGCTCACAAACACGCATATATATATATATATATATATATATATATATATATAAGTTGACAACCACGTATGCATATATACATGTAGATAATTTAAGTATTTATTCAGCCAAATGCATTTATGCACGTAATGATTTAAGTATATCCCCTTCTGTCCCTTGTTTATACTCAGATTAATCAAAATATACAATGACTGCCGGTCACTTGTGCCCAGCTCGACGTGTATGGAGCTGGTGTAAAAGCGATTATATTAAACAAAGGCGCTATGCATTCGTATACGTATCTTGCTTTGTGGACTATTATTCTCATGTAGGCTTTATATTCATTTTGTCTCACATACTGTGTGATTAGTGTAATGCCTCTACATAATTGCTTTTGTTTAGCTTAGAAATAGCCAGCTGCTCTCCACGGAATTGCAGATTATAAGCGCCTACGAAATGATTCGCGCACCTGGTAGGGGCTCATGACTTGTGTGCATATTAGGGTCTCAGGAATTGAGCGCCTTTTAGAGACTCAAAAGTTGAGCGACTATTGTAACATCTGCTGCGTAAACTCTCCAACCTCAACTACGCCTCCCTGAAGAATTTGCGTTCTTAAATTCAACGATTAATTTTTCTTACTACTCATAAAACAAGTTCTAATTTTAAATAAAATGACTTACTCTGAAACATATTTCAATGTCATACAAAACACATTTCTACTCGTCGTTTCACTCGTTTGAGCTACAGCAAAATATCCCTCAATTTACAGGCCATGAATTTTCAAGAAGAAAATTTCACCATAGACGAAATATTTTTGTCCTATATAATTGGAACACAGATGCACTTAACATTTGTCCTCCGGCATCCCCCTCTTTGCGTCCATATTATATTATCTGGCAGAAACGTTAGCACGCCGGGCGAAATGCGTAGCCGTATTTCGTCTGCCGTTACGTTCTGAGTTCAAATTCCGCCGAGGTCGTGTTTGCCTTTCATCCTTTCGGGGTCGATAAATTAAGTACCAGTTACGCACTGGGGTCGATATCTGTCCTTGTTTGTCCCCTCTGTGTTTAGCCCCTTGTGGGTAGTAAAGAAATAATTATATTATCTAGATGGGATTCCACATCTAAATAATATAATATGCCATAGAACAAGTAACAGACGTGAATTTGATATTTATTTAATGTAATTAAAAGATTCTAATTCCTGCTGAAGTAACATTTCACATTAATTCTTTTGGGATCGATACAATAAAATATCCAATCAACAAAGGAATCCATATAATCGAATGTTCTGAAAGAAATTATTTAATCTGTATGTAAAACATTGACTTCAAATTATGGCACAAATCCAGCAATTTCGGGACAGAGATAAGTTGATTACATCAACCCCAGTGTTCAGCTGGGACTTTTAATTCATTCCGAAAGATTGAAAAGTAAATTTAACCCTGACGGCATTTAAACACAGCAGATAGAATCGCAGAAAAATGCTGCTAAGCTTTTTATCAGGCGAGGTAACGATTCTGCCAGCACACCGCCTTAACCTATCTGCAAAATATCAACTTCAAATTTTGGCACAAGGCCAGATATTTGGGGAAAGAGCCGATAACAGCGAACCCAGTGCTTAATTGATACATATTCTATCGATCGCCCCCAAAATGCTTGTGTGTATGCGTTTATATATGCATTTATCTGTCTATCTATTAATCCCTCTCTCGCTCTCTCTCTCTCTCTCTCTCTCTCTCTCTGTATGTATATATATATATATATATAGTAAGAAAAAGGGAGTAGCAGGATTTCCATTTTCCCCACGTTGGAGTTGTAATGCAAAATATATGTATATAATAAAAGAAGAATAATGTTTACATAATTTTAATATATTTATAAGTGAAAGAGTATTGTCTTTGTCGACCGGTTTCGCTCTCGCTAATCAGGACATTGAGATTGTAATTTCGTATTTTCTGGAAAGAAGTTTAGTCCATGCTGCGTAGTGGAGTTTGTGAATGAATCAACCAGTAGAAAAATCAAAAGGGACGTAACGATAACACACACTCTATCTCTCACTATCTACCTATTTATCTATCTCTCTATATATGTATGTATGTATGTATGTATGTATGTATCTATCTATCTATCTATCTATCTATCTGTAGTATTATATGAAATATTATATTATAGTTTATTTTATTATATTATATTAGGTGCAGTCGTAAATTCAAAATATTTTATTTTAGTGTAATTACGCCGTACAAAGAAAATTCTAAACGTTGACGAAATTCTTCCCGTTTGAAATAAATGAAACATTCTCTAAATTGCTGACAACATTATTTGAGGTTAAAATAAATAAATCATGATTTGATAGTCTCCACAATTGCGGAATGTATGACATCAAAGTTTATGAGCGTTTTTTATTCTTTTTGTCTTGTTTTTTTATTATCTATTTTTTTGGCATTAAATATTGGTATGAAGCTAGTTTTTCTTACGTGAATCAAATAAAATACAATTATCAAACAAAATTATTTAACAGCCAAATTGATGACTGCATGCGATAAGTTGCTAGGCATTCTGAACTTGATAATGACTAAATCACTAGACATGCGCAATGAGTTCTTTGCCACTGATTTCTATGAAATAATGACAAATGGCTGGAAAATGTCTTTACTATATTTCTTGTAATAAATTTTAATATACTCATATCAAATACGTAAGGGAAGTTTCTATTGGTTTCCCTTAGTGAGTTACCGGAAAGTAAAAGGAACTAAGACACACACATTCATACGCTTATATAGTTAAAAAATTGGTCGAATTTGCCTTTCATCCTTTCGGGGTCGATAAATAAAGTACCAGTTCACACTGGGGTCGATATAATCGACTTAATCCCTTTGTCTGTCCTTGTTTGTCCCCTCTGTGTTTAACCCCTTGTGGGCCATAAAGAATAATATATAGTTAAAACAATATAGGTACAATTTAGAACATAGAGAGACTGGTGAAAGAACAACACACAGTGTGTTTTACTTTGACGCTGAGGAAAATATTGAAGAAGTCTTTGACGTTTCGTGTCTTTGACGTTCCGAGTCTATCCTCTTCTAAAGAAAGGAATGAGGAGAGAAAGCAGACGGAAAGTGAATAGAAAATGTATATGTGTGAGTCTGTTTGAATGCCATTATGTCTGAGTGGGTGTTATCTTCTGTGTTTGCTGTCAAACGGAATCTACAAACGACTTTATAATGATTATTTGCGCAATGTTATTTAGTTTTCATTATAGTAAAATCTTGTTGAGCTGACGTAGAACGAAACCGACATAGATGTTATACACTCAATGTATGATGGATATAAACACTGCGAGACACGGGGCGGGAGTGATTGGGGGTGAGAGAAGGAAACATTCGCACGCACTACCAGCATCAGTACCTGCTTGTGCATATACATAAGTATAACAATGCCATAAACATAAGCATCACTACACAGACAAATATATACTTGGCAAAGACGAGGCAAATGTATATTAAATTTCAGACAAATATGTTTCTGTGTGGATATCTATATGTGTGTGTGTGCATATTTATCAACAATATACGTATATATATATATATGTGTGTGTGTGTGTGTGTGTGTGTGTGTGTGTGTGTGTGTGTGTAAGTATGTATATGCATGTATGCATGTATGAATTTTTCTATGTATATATAAGAAAGAGATGTCATGGACTTCATTAGGTTACAGCTCTTTCTATAGCTCTTGCTATAAGATGCAATGGATGCATAATAGAGTGCCTGAATGCAATACAGGAAATATATTTATACATATATATATGTGTGTGTATGTGTGTGTGTGTCCATGTGTGCGTATGTATGCGTGTGTGCTTATGTGCGAGTGTTTATGTGTGTGTCTGCTCATACGGAACCGATAAGTTATAGGACACAATACAGGTGTAGAATATTCTTTAATATATTGTAACTGAACGTCTTCAATTTCTAGGGTTCTTTGTTACTGATTTCCCATCAGTGGCGGCTACAACGTACGTTCTTTCTTCTCAAATATTCATTGATCGATTATTTTGTGGAGGAATATGAAATGAAGGTTTGAAGAAATCGAAACATTTATCTTTTTTGTTAACAAAGCATGGAGAACAAGTGCCAAAACGGCTTCTTCAAGATACTGCTTTTGATTTTATTTCTGGTGGTTCTCGGGGTGATATTACATCATGGCTACTATGTCTACCTACATACACAAACATTTAGACATGTAGATTATGTGTATAAATATATATTACGTACGCGCATCTTGAGTGGAATTCCTTCTTGTGTATTAAGAAAAAGGCTCTATAATTTTTAGTTTGAAACTGAAAAAAACAAAAATTAATCCATTTAATTAACGTGTTCCACGATGATTTCCTCACTACTTTCAAACTGAAGGAAATGAATGAATAACTGGCAGAAGATGAGGAAGACGACGGTAACTGATGATGGTTGTAGTCGTGAGGGAGGATGCGGAAAGATTGGATAAGATTAAACGTATAACGAGGACAATATCGGGCATCCTAGTTTGCTAGAAAGCACTAAACTTGCTGTGAAGTTAGTTTCACATAGTCGTTACAATATCATAAAAAACGAATAAATTTAAATAATAAGAGAAATTAATAAATATCCACTTTTTTATTAAAAGTTAACAATCCTTAGTTTTCGGGTAAATTTTGCCCTTTTCAATATTATTATATTACAGTCGTAGATCAGAATTTGTAGCTGTATGAAACAAGGGATATTACTGTAAATGACTACACAAGTTTACACTAATGCACGTACCTATGGCATTGTAGCGTATGTTGCTGGGATAGAGCTTATGGGAAATCTACGGACGGAAAAATGAGAGGCAATATCACGAACAACAGAACTAGGAATATGAGAACACCAAATATTTATAAAGACGACGAGAAATTAATTCAAAAGAGGATGCC
>NW_021827594.1:15000-17500 GCF_006345805.1 Octopus sinensis | reverse complement strand
AAAATCTGAGTATGGAGGATGAAGCAGCATTTCCCGGTCGAGTTCTTGAAATGCGGTTTTGATTATATTGGCGGGTGTTGTAGGATTGTAGTAGAATGCCATTTCGCTTCGTTGAGACTGTGCAGCCGCTGAACGTATCTATATATGCATATCTATATATATGGCCTGCTCGCTTAGCCAGCGGGGTGGCGTCATTTGAAGGCTAAAACAATGCGAAGCGCATTGTGACCAGCGATGTGTAACAAAATATAATAGCCTGGTTGATCACGTGATCATGTGATCATGTGATATATATATGTATATATATATATATATATATATATATAACTATCTCTCTCCAGATGTGCGTGTGTGTTTGTCTGCGTGTATGTGTCTCTGTGCGCGGGTGCGTCTGTGTGTCAGTGTCAGCGTAAATGCAGTATATATTTTTAATGTTTTTTGAGGCAGTAGGATTCGTTTAATGAGAGATTGGGTTTCTAATTCTAGAGATTCTCATAACCACATCATCAAATAATAATTCCTTTATGAAGACCTCACAAAACTTGAACACTTTTACTCCTGTTACTAGCAAGCGGAACAGCTTCAAATTTTCTCCTTTCTTTACCCGCTCTGAAATTTAACATTCTGGAAGTGTTAGCTTTGCATAAAACTGAGGACAGGTGGCCTGAGGGATCATCTAGTAGTCAGAGGTTTATGTTGTTTCAAGGAGATTGGCTTAGTATTTTCCTGGCAAACGAAGAGCGGGGAAATGACACAAAGCGATAACTGTATAGTTTTTTTCCTTGTAGAAGTCCTGTGCTCTTATCAAGAATAGATTTGTTTTCAGAAATATCATTTCAATACAAGCAATTTGATAAAAGAATGGGCAGTTTAATGATTGCAAAGATTAGCATTGAAAGCAGATATGACTTCATTGCATGGGAAGTTTATGTGTTTATATGAGGATATTTCATTAAGGTTTAATGGATGATATGTATATTGATATCCCTCAGATCTCATATTATTATCTTAAGGAAGGAAAGCAATCATTGATTATTCAAAGAGAGAGCGCGAACGTTTGGCAGGAAAGTCTTTCAAACAACTACTTCCGGCAATCCGACAGTTTATACGAAACAGTGTATGATGTGAGGACAGCCATTATTACAGAGCTTAAATGTTAAAGTGTGTAATTGTAAATTTGTCTAGGTCAAAGGTTTTGAAATTTAACCTTTACCTATTGATTCTAAAGTGTCTGCTGGACAGAAGTGGGAAATATCTTGAACCAGGTGGAAAGTGAATATATTACACCTTATGTTCGTGTTTATGTTGGTTGTTCTTATGGCTGATTTAAGGTGGTTCCTCTCTAAGTGACGACTATACTGCCATTTATCCTCAGTAAGACATCTCCTGCAGCTGGTTTATTCAGAGAAGTTTCTCGCAGCCGATATTTATTGCAAGCGGGATATAACTCTTGCCACGCTGGCCTCAAGTACACCACAAGATGTGCTTTCAATATATATATATATATATATATATATATATATATATATATATATTTATACTTTTATTTGTTTCAGTCATTTGACTGTGGCCATGCAGGAGCACTGGAACCATATCGGTGATAAGCAAGTTACTTATCACACACCCACACCTGCACTGAGAGCGGCCATGGTAAAGCAAGGCTTTTAGTCGATCAAATCGACCCTAGGACTTATTCTTTGTAAGCCTAGCACTTATTCAATCGGAGACTATTGCTGAACCGTTAAGTTACCGGGACGTAAACACACCACCATCGGTTATCAAGAAATGGTAGCGGGTGGGGACAAACACAGGCACACAAATGCATATTTATCTATCTATCTATTCCTATATATAAATATATATATACATACATACATATATATATATATATATATATATATATATATATATATATATATATATATATAATATATATATATATATATATTATATATATATATATATATATATTATATATATATTTATATGCCACAGGCGTCTTTCAGTTTCCGTCTACCAAATCCATTTACAAGGCTATAGTAGAAGATAGTTGCCCAAGGTGCCACGCAGTGGGACTGAACCCGGAACACGTGGTTGAGAAGCTCCTTACCAGATTGCCACGTATTCGGCTTATATATCAGACTATGGATAATTAAATTATAACAGTTATTATTTTCCACTTTGCATTTTTGTGTTATTCAAGACACTTTATATTTCACAAACAAAACACAATGCTTCAAGCGAACTACAATACTCATATATACATATATTGTGTGTGTGTGTATACATGTATATATGTACTTATGCATGAATACATTTTACATGGTGTTACAGTATATAATAATTACGCAGATTTTTGTTTTATTGCGGCAAAGGATATCACGTGACCGGTGTTGATGTTCTCACTGCTGTATTTGATATTGTGTTTAATGGTTGACGCTTAATATTGGACTAACCACAGCAACAACGATAACAACAGCAACAACCAAATCGAAAATCC
>NW_021827594.1:7500-10000 GCF_006345805.1 Octopus sinensis | reverse complement strand
TGTTGAATTTCTGCCGGTTTGGGGTGTTTCCTGGTATCTGGACTAGGTAAGAATCAGCTACTTTTTCTATCATTCCTAGGACACCTATGACAACAGGCATTGATTTAATTTTGGGGTTCGACATTTTGCCAATTTCAATTTAAAGATCTTTATATTTGCTCAGTTTTTGTTGGGTCTTCACAGATATATTTATGTGGATTGGAACTGTTATTACTATTATTCTATGTTTGACTTTTGCTTTACATTTGCACAATCTGGTCCCAAGTCTCACCCAGAGACCTCAAGAGACAACAAGTTGGAAGTTCATGTTGGTGTTATGCTTAGGGTGCCATATATTTGGTTTTGTACTTATTGATGTACTAGAGAATGCCAAAAAAACATACGAAAATTGTTTGTTTTAAAATTATAATAATAATAATTATTATTATTATTATTACTACTACTACTACTACTACTACTACTACTGTTGTTATTATTATTATTATTATTATTATTATTATTATTATTATTATTATTATTATTATCATTATTATTATTATTATTATGCTACCTTTTTTAGTTATTGATTTCAGATCCCACCTGAGTCACCTTTCCGTTTTATTCTTTCGGTTTCGATAAAATAAATCCCATTTGTTTACCGGGTCCAATGTAATCGATTAGTTCCCAACCACAAAATTACAGGCCACGTGACGACACTAGAAAGATTTATGTTGGTTGTTATTATTGATTATAGCGAACAACGTTTCTGTTCCGGTTCTATAAGTAATTAATTCAAATCCCACGGATATCTTACGTGCCCTTCATAGGTGTTGAATCGCTAAATAAAATAGCAATAGAGATACAGTGTCATAATTTTAGATAAATTATGATCATCATTGTCGTCGTCACCGTCATCAACATCATCATCACTATCATCATTACATTCATCACTATCATCATCATCATCGTCAACATCATTGTCTTCGTATTTATAGTCACCATCATTGCCATATTTATCATCATCAGTAAAAGGAATTCTAGATACCTGATGACCAACGAAATAATGTCCGTAAACATTTGTACGATACTTGAACTTTGGACACAACCTATGTGATACGACTGGGGTAGATGACTAAGAAGGAGTAGTGGTGAAAATAGCATCCTAGTTTCCAAAAGGTAAAGATCACAATAGCTGCAGCTGAAAAGAGAAACAAGTTTGATTCATTCTTAGAGTCAACGACGTGCCTGAAAATTGCAGTATGCCAAGAGATTAATGGAGTTCAGAATCAATTTGTTAACATGGCGGATCATCTTTCTACTAGGTCGCAGTTTTTGTTTCATCTTTGAAATCTATCATCGTTAAGCCTATATTTTAAATAGTTTTATGGCCCTTGCTCTCATGAATTTTCCAGTCTAGTACCTTCTATCAAGACGTTTAAACAAGTCATCCATTTCTCTTCACAGGCGCACTATTTTTCAGCTGGGAATACTGTTAGTCACAACGCATTTTATTTTCATAGCATATTTCCTAAATCTGCAGCCCTCTGGAACTATCTATCATCGTTTTGCTTTCCTCTTCTCTGTTATAATCAGTCCATTAAGCTTTCCGTCAATCGACACCTTTTCAATTTATAATCACATTTACTTCTTCCGTTATAGTCCTAAACGTTACAGAAACCTCAAGCTTTGTTTGGCAGAATCGTTACAAAATGACGTTCATTATCATTATTGCAAATTCAGCATATGCATATTTACCTCCCCATAACTTCCGGAAAATAATTAATCGTTTAGATATAATTTGTTTTTCTCCTCACTGTGGCTGTAATTAAAGTTCAATTAACATTTGTTACATAACTACATGTAGCATAAAAGTAATGAATTTAAGAATGCTCCATATTCAATTGACAAACTCCTCAAAGTTCCGCTATATGGCGTTCTGCCTCTTTGATTTTCAAACATTAGCTTATAAATGCAAAACGCAAAAGTAAGCGAAGAAAACAGAACAAAAGTTGATATAGTTATCGCATGCATATATATATACATACATATATATACTAGCATATTTGTTTCTTTATGTGTGAGGGGTGTGTACCTGTATGTTTATGAGTATTTGTTTAATAGCTTTTTTGTTTTTTTGCATCATAGAGTCTTGATAAATAACTATTGTCAATAGCTTAAGCATAAAACGGTTACGTCCCTTGTTCTCCAAACAACAGAAATGATACATCAAATGATCATACCACGTTTTAGTTATCTTTGTTTTGTTTTTTCAGTATTTGTGTTTCTTTTTAAGCCATATCAATCAATGAATCAATTGTATA
This sequence comes from Octopus sinensis, assembly GCF_006345805.1. Classification (NCBI taxonomy): domain Eukaryota; kingdom Metazoa; phylum Mollusca; class Cephalopoda; order Octopoda; family Octopodidae; genus Octopus; species Octopus sinensis. The sequence continues at coordinate 7,700 of NW_021827594.1, read as the reverse complement.
CAGAGGGTAGACGAACCCTGGCATCAACCCGTGAAGGCCAATTTATTAATTCGACAAGTAGAGTTCTCTATTATGTTCTAATGGCCTTTGCAAATAGGCCTTTCAAGTTGCTAAAACATTATGCATGAACATATAAGTGGGGAGGGTGTTTCTCCGTGTCTGTGTTTGTGTATGTATTGTACATGTGTGTTCATATATAT
>NW_021827594.1:0-5000 GCF_006345805.1 Octopus sinensis | reverse complement strand
AAATATATCTTCCTATCTACCTATTCTTTATCTATCTATTGTATATATGTGTGCTTATGTGTATGTGTGTGTATGTGTGTTTGTGTGTGTGTATTCGTATCTATAGTTTTGTATACATATACATGTGTGTGTATAAATATACATATAGAGATATATATAGATAGTGATTGATAAATAGACCGACCGATAGTTGATCGATTGAGAGATATACATATATATGTTTAATATGTATATATATCAATATTTACATTTCTATATATGTATATATATGTATACATACCTACATAAATACGTATACATATATATATATATTATATATATATATATATATATATATATATAGTATACATAAAACAATGCTCAATGCTCAATAGCCAATATGCTTATTCTATAGAGATGCTGTTTTGTATAGCTGTGATTACACACATATACCAGTCACTGTGTGTGTATGTGTGTATATGATATTGTTTATGATTATGTATATGTGATCTTCTTTCAGAATGTTATACGTCTGTGTAACCATACGTGTATATGTATGTAAGTACATGTTTGTGTGTGCGTGTGCGTATTTACGGAAAATATGTGACACAGTGCCACATATGACCCAGCTACGCTAATAGCGCTCTGCTAAAAGTACTTATATACGTCTCTTACTCATCCATACCAAATTTTGACTATAAAAACCTCATTATACACGCACACACAAATACATATAAATACATTTACATATACATCTATATTTACGCACTCACACATGCACACACACACACATATATATATGTATGTGTGTGTAAATACACACATATGTATGTCTACATGTACATAAACGTGTACGTTTAAGTATGCATATATATATATATATATATATATATATATATATATAGATAGAGAGAGAGAGAGAGAGAGAGAAGAGAAACCTATGTTTATGAACTTATTCTATTATATATACGTATAGATGTGTGAGTGTGTGTGTGTGTGTGGGGGGGGGTATGTGTGGGTGTGTGTGTGCGTGTTAATACACGTACACACAGACAAAAAGTATTTCACATACGTACACAGAAGATAGATATGCTACCCGAAATACATAAACGGAACCACTGAAACCGATATATATATATATATGATGTTCACCGACATAATTGGACATTTGAAAATGACGACAAAAAAAGAAAAACTCTATATTTTCGAATATTGATTTTTGTTACAAATACTGTAATCTTGGCCATTAGCAATTTGTGCTTGTAGATGGGTTATTAAAATTACTCGGAGGAATTCGTATCGCTAAATGATTACCGAATGAGTTCGTCGACTGAAAAATATATTTACTTTAAAATGTGCTTTGCTTCTGTACACTGCATGAATATACATAACACAATAATGAAAAATAGTAATAAGTAAGCTGAAGGCCTTGGGCTGGGAGAATTTTCACCACGCCGGGCAAATTATGTCGCAGTATTTCTTTCTAAATTGTTACCACGCCGGGCGAATTATTTCACAGTCTTTCGTTCTGAATTGTTACCACGCCGGGCAAATTCTTTCTCATTATTTCGTTCTAAGTTCAAATTCAGCCGAGATCAACTTTGCTTTTCATCCTTTCGGGGTCGATTAAATAAGTACCAGTTACGTACTGAGATCGGTATAGTCGATTTAATTCGTTTGTCTGTCCTTGTTTGTCCTTTCTGTGCTTAGCCCCTTTGTGGGTTGTAAAGAAATAAGTATTTCTTTCTCAATTGTTACCACGCCGGGCAAATTCTTTCGCATTATTTCGTTCTAAGTTCAAATTCCGCCGAGGTCGATTATGCCTTTCATCATATCGGGGTCTATAAAATAAGTACCAATTTGGGGGTCGTTAAAATAAGTACCATTGGAACACTGGGATCGTTATGTTTGGCTTCCACCTTCCACTGAATCTGCTGGCCCGGGCCAACACTTGAAACTAATAATAATCAGACTGTACTGTTAACCATTTTCTTACCATTCTCTGCTCCTTGTATTCTTATTCAAGATCTGATTTTTAAGACTGTTGTCCATTAGTGAACGATTTCATCATTTTGGGGATTGTTTTACTTGTATTACAATTGTTGCTTTATCAAAAGTGTATGTTCTATGCTGTGGAGAAAATATCATGTTGGCCTATGATTCAGGTCAGGTCATGTATGGCAGCATATAACGTGATAGCACATTGCAGTATCCGCCATTTTTCCGTATTTACTCGTATCATACCGGGGAACTCTACGCGCTGTCACTTAGTCAGTTTCCATCTCCGCGACATACTTCCTCATCTGCCGTGACCATATGGCATATGGTCGACCACGAGGAGACATCTCCCATGTCGGATACTCAGAGAAGAGAACATGAAACGCAGTAGACGACACGGGGAATCGACCAGCTCCTGCAAAGAGCTGACGCTCCCGAATTATGCGATAAATGGACGCATCTTATTTTCTGACTATATACGCTTGCTCAATTGGAAATCCGATTAATGGTAGTCCATGATTTTATGAAGCACCCTGGTACTACAGGCAGTTTCTACGCATCCCGAAGAATTCCCAAGTCTCGCAACAGTTGAGAAAGATGCGGAGGACCAGAGACCGAAACACCTGAAATTTTGTGTACCTATTCAGATATCGATAGTAGGTTCAACGTTAAATTAAGGAAATTCTACAAGTTACTGCTCTTTCAAACGATGGCACTCCGTCGGTTACGATGAGTAACTTAGTGGATTCGACCCACGAAAGATTCTACTCGTGAAAGTAACGTGCCAGTGGCGGAGCACACGACTGACATGCATACTCTCAAAGTAACGTGAAAAAAATTTTATTAGATGAGTGAACTGGAGGAACGTTGAATAAACTTCAAGAACATAACGCGTTGCAAGGAATCGAACTCAAAAGGGGAAGATCGTGAGCCGAATGTCTTAACCACTGTGGCAACCGCCTTCACAAATTGCATAGAAATAACACAATCTTTTGGTATTACAGAATTACATAATGTATAATGTGAACGGATTTGTGAGCGATTAAGACGAATTGAGACCAAGCAGTAATACCCTAAAACGACTCCTTTGTTGTGGTTAGCTTATCTTTGCCATAGTTATTAACTTGACTGCGACAATGCCAATGAATCTTTCGTAAATTTCGGGTTTCTTCCATTAAATATAACCGCCAGATACTCACGAGATATCACACCATATCATACCTCTAATTCAGAAAGGATAATCGCAAACACTGTGTATATGTCTATCTCATCATCATCTCCATCTCTCTTTCTCTCTCTCTCACTTTCCTTCTCTCATTCTACCTCTCTCTCCCTTCCTATCTCTCCCTCTCTTCCCTTCTCTTTCCCTCTATCTTCTTCTCTCACTGTGCGTATACATACATGGTCACACGCAAACACAGAGGTAAATGTGTGTACACTTATATATAAACGCGTATTATTTACACACACATACATATATGCGAGCATGCATGTGTATTTATATATATATATTGATAGACAGAAAGACAAACGGATGGACAAACAGGCAGACGAGCTGACGGACGGATGGATGGATGGACAGACAGATAGATATACATATACATCTGCACAAATTTGCACACGCGTATATACATATATACAAACACATGCATACACGTATAAATACATATATACGCACCTTACTTCTCAGTGACATAAGCATTCGAATATGTCTGAAACTTAGACAAATTTGTTCGATCACAATTAAAGAATTGTTGCTAATGATCAAATTATTAATACTAGGAGAATTTTATCAAACTCTAAGAAGATAAGTGTTTAAGAAATTAGAGAAGATTATACGTAATATAATATTTAAATACATTATAACTTACTTTGGAAAATAATCAGTACTAAGAACGAATTAAACAGTATTGTCGCATTATTGATATCGATAGAAACACTATTGTTTTAATTTAATAAAAATTGATTAAGAAGATTATAACAACAATGTGCTTCGTTTTTGTATCTGGTTCGCAAGATTTATGTGAATGCTTGTGTTGAATTCACATAAGTCTTGTAAATCAGATTTATTCGAATTCGTGTGTTGAAGCAAATTCTGTTCTATGGCGGGTGAGTCATTCTGACAATATCAGTAACACACGCACTGGTACAATTACACGCCTGTATTATTAGCCAGTTGGTTAACTATCCAACTAACTAATAGATTGATTGTTTAACTTGGTTAAACAAACAATCGGTTAGAATGGTGGATAAACAGTGCGTGTGTTGATGATAATAACTTCACATTTGACTCAAGTTCAACAATATCTTATGAGGGGGGCAAGTCGATTACATCGAACCCAGTAAGCAACTGGTACTTATTTTATCGACCCCGAAGAAATGAAAGTCAAAGTTGATCCCGGTGGCAGTAGAACTCAGAACGTAAAGACGGATAAAATACTACCAAGCATTTTTCCCAGCGTGCAAAAGATTCTGCCAGGTTACTGCCATACGTGTGTTAATAATATTGGCATTATGACTATCCCTAGACACAACAAAACTACAAAGTATTCAACTTTGGAGAATATGATACGGTGATAAACGTGGGAGGCGTTCATATTGATATGACACCAGTGCATTAGTTGTTAGTCGATAGGAGCGTGACTAGTTTTTTAAAAAATCAAGCTTAACAACTAAAACGATATTGAAGAAAACATAGTCAAGAGATATCTTGACAATACTTGATATTATGTGTCATGCGAATTAAAATATCCCACCACTATTTTGAAATTACAAAACATGCAATTACTGCCACGGAATGAAGAAATTTTAAACATGAACGAAGAAGCGAGCGGATTCATAGAATCCTGATTCCAATTTTACCAAGTAATGACATGTAGCATCAGGGCGGGAAATACAATTTCCGTTAAAATATAGAAAAGTGATGGTTTAAGAATTTCAGGCATGTCCATGAAATTTCTTTCATAGTTATAGGGATGCGTATTCTCACAGAAAAAAACACTCACATATACACGCAAGGGTAC
>NW_021827593.1:27500-28834 GCF_006345805.1 Octopus sinensis | reverse complement strand
TCTCTCTCTCTATATATATATATATATTATATATATATATATATATGATAATATATATATATACCACACACATACACACACACAGAGGATATATCTATATTTCTCTCTATATATATAAATGTACACACAGAGGATATATATCTATAACTCTCTCTCGCTATCTATCTCGCTTTCTCTCCCTCTCTCTCTCTATATATATATATATTTATATACACACACACACACACAGTTATTCTACTACCATAAGATATTTCCCAGACAGCAATACTCCCAACTCACACAAGCAAAGAGAAAAAATAACGAATCCACTCGGCTTTGATTAACTATATACGCGTTTCTGGATTAAAGATATGTAAAATAACTCATACCTTATTTCCGTCATCAGTATAGTATTACAATTATAAATTTAATATATATACGCAGACACACAGGATATATCTGTATCTATCTATCTATTCATACAGATGACATATACATATGTTGAGCTTATTAAGAACCCTTCTACTACAAATAGCAGATAAGCCTGCCAATACAGGAAAATAAACTCCGACCTAATTAACTTGAATACCGGCCTTGGCCAGGAGCTTGTGTGAAGCCGGGTTCTACCATAGAATTTTCCAACCAGACCGGATTTCAGATTCAAACTAACCTCTCCTTGCTTCCTCCGGAACCCTAATCAATAAACATGGAAACCCGTTATGTTGTGTGTGTGTGTGTTTGTGTGTGTGTGTGTGTTGACAAAGGGTGCTGACTTGCTTACCTCCCCGTGACTGAGCAGTTTGATGTAGGAAACTGATATAACATTGCCTGATTAAAGAAAAATGTAATGGGGCCGATTTGATGGACAGTCTTTCAAGGTGGTGCTCCAGTATGGCCATAGTCTAATAATAGCGTCATTGTAATCTCAAAGCTTTGAGCTTTATTTTAAGGTAATCTTTTTACTTTTTACCTGCTTCAGTCATTAGACTGCGGCCATTCTGGGGCACGCCTTCATGGATTTTAGTCGAATGAATCGACCCCTAGTACTTATTTTTTAAAGGTTGGTACTTATTCTATCGATCAGTTTCGCCGAGCCGCTAAGTAACGGGGACGTAAACACACCAGCACTGGTTGTCAAGCAGCGACGGGGGTGGAAAATAAGCACAAAGACACACACACACACACATGTATATACGACGGGCTTCTTTCAGTTTCCGTCTACCAAATCCTCTCACAAGGCATTTGAATTTTAAGTCTTCTGTGTTATTTATAAACATCGTTTTTTACCAAATGTATAACGTTTATGTAAGCATGATAAAGCCTTTAGTTGTATCGAAGAGCGGTAACGCGAAACT
>NW_021827593.1:17500-22500 GCF_006345805.1 Octopus sinensis | reverse complement strand
TTAAGATTATAAACCTGGAAAATTACAGGACAAGTTATTACATTTGGAAAAATTCGGGTCAACTTATTACATCTGTTAAAGTACAGGACGAGAAAATTTTTACTTGAAATATTGCAACTAACGATAAAATTTGAATATTGAATAATTTATTTGATTCTAATTTACAAAGTAACATTATAAATATTCAAATTTTAGCGTTAGCTGCAATATTTTAAGTAAACATTTTCTTGTTCTGTACTAAGTTGTCCTCATTTCCAAGTGTAATAACTTGTCTTGTAATTTTCCAGGTTTATCATCTGAAGAATATTATTTCTCTTGCTCGCATTTTTCCATGTAATCAACGTTTCTTCCAGGCTATGCTATTATGCTAATTAATAATGTGCTAAATTAGCGGTGTCGTTGATAATTTTTTCCTTGCCTCAATGACGCCGGTGACATATATTAAAAGTCCCCTTATAGAACTATATTCATAAAAAGTATAGAACTATATTATCCCCCTCAAATTTAAGAAACAAACACTCATAACATTTTTCTTCTAAAACTTCATTGCATGAGATTGATACGATGAAATTCCTCGAATTGAACTATATCATTTAAGCGTAATTAAAATATAGTTTATTTTTAAAATAAAAAGTTAATTAAATTTAAATTCAAATTTTTGCCTTATATATTTTTTCATGATATCTTCCCTCACACCTTTTTGATACAAATTTTTGTTGCATGAGAACAAAACTATGAAATTCTAAGTTGTAATAATGAAGTCAAGCCAAATAGGAATATTTTGAAATCATTTAATATGAGTGTTTCAGGTCTGCATAATATATAGCAGAAATGCATCGATTACGAAATACCTTCCTCAGTTGTCATTGGCATATTGCCTGTTTTCTCGTGTAGACATGGGTCTCAGTTTATGTATTGAAGTCCTTTTTCATTTAACTCACCAACAGAGAAACTGTTTATATTTAGTTATATTGTCTTTTGTAATTTTTGTATTGAGTCATTAATATGGTCTTCCTTCCAGCAGTAGGACTTAAATTGACTGTCTGCATCAAAATGAAAATATCTAAATTGTCCTGTATCTGTTTCTGTTCTCCAGAGTACAACTGAAACAAGATACTCTCACACACACACACACAACACACACATACATATATAATATTAATACACTAACTTTTTATTTTTTGTACGTACCTGTTGTGAGGGTAACACTTCAAAGAAGTGGCAAAGCGAGTGAGGGAGGGGGACAGAGGAAGTAAGAGAGAATGAGAGTGAGAGAGACAGTGAGTGGTGACGGCATTCGTTTGATATTTATAAATGTTTCTGAGAGGGTGTAAGAGAAAAGGAGAGAGAGTGAAGGAGACAGTGAGTGCTGACGGCGTTCATTGCAAGAGAAGTAGATACATAGATACATACACACATTGTTAAATCAAAAGCGGGAGAGAAGAGGGACACAATGGAAGTGAAAGAAAGAGACAGTAGATACATTACTCCAAAGAAATGTTCGTACATAGATACATACGCATAGCAAATATTGGATGTCAATTTCACTTTTCATTACCACACGAGGATAAAATTGACTCACAAATGACTGAGTACTCCACAAACATGCATAACGTTAACGTTAACGTAGTTCTCAGGGAGATTCAGCCTCACATAGAATATGACAAGGCTGGCCCCTTTGAATTACAGCTACAACTCGAGACATATATATGCGCGTGCGCGCGCGCATGTACATGTACACGTGTGGGTATGTATAGTGTGTGCATGTATATATACGCATGTGTTTCTGTGCGCGTACAAGTGTAAGTACTCGCGTTTGTGTGCATGTGTGCTCATGTATGCATGTGTGTGCGTGCGTATGTAAGCATACATGCCTATATATCCGTATGTATGTGTGCATATGTGTGTATGCGCATACATACGCACTCACATGCATGTGTTTGTGATATTTGAACCTTGGGTCTTCACAAACATTGTTTCTATTTAAACTTCAACATACGGATATTTCAGATGCTTTCAGATTCGGTTTTCTACTTTCTCGGTCTATTTATAGATTCATTCAAATCGTGTTCAATATTTCTTTCTTTTATCCATAAATACTTTATAAATTTCTTCGTCAGGCTGGGTTTGTTATTCAATGTAGGTAGATAGTTATAGATAGATAGACAAATAGACAGATGGAAGATAGATAGATAGATAGATAGGTGGATAGGTGGATAGGTGGATAGATAGATGGATAGATATGGATAGGTAGATAGATAGATGGATAGATATAGGTAGATAGATAGATAGGTGGATAGATATAGATAGATAGGTGGATAGATATAGATAGATAGGTGGATAGATAGATAGATAGATAAATAGATATAGATAGGTGGATAGATATAGATAGATAGGTGGATAGATACAGATAGATAGGTGGATAGATAGATAGATAGATAAATAGATATATTTAGATAGGAAGATAGATATAGTTAGATAGGAAGATAGATATAGTTAGATAGGAAGATAGATATAGTTAGATAGGAAGATATAGGTAGGTAGATAGAGATAGATATAGCTAGATAGTTATAGGTAGATATTGATAGAGATATACAGACACAAACAGACAAAGAGATATTGAGACAGACTGATACAGATATTGACAGAGATATAGATACTGATTAATAGAGACTGGTAGATATGTAGATAGATATTGATAGAGGTATATACAAATACACATAAAGAGAGATAGTGTATATGTGTGTGGGTGGCTATATATCTGCGCATATGGGTACACTTCTATACGCATATGTACATATATGCATATATCTATATACATGCATATGCGTATATCTGTCCATATATTTTTATACATGCATGTTAGCGCGGATAAGTATGTACGCAGAAATAGATTCACTTTGTTTTTTTATCGCTTTTCCTTCTGTTTCTCCATAAATAATGCTTATTAATATATTTTCCTTTTGGGTGCGCAGGTTATGAAGATTCGGAAACATCGCTCGCTATTTATATACAAATTGTCTTAAAGCATGTTTGAAAATATCTGTTTATTACGGTACGAGTCTATGAAAGAATTCGATTCTTGCTAAGTCGAAGTATTTAACCGTTATGAGAATAGAAAACAAAATATGGAATAGAAATAAAGCATAATTTAATAAATTTTCAAAATAGTACAATAGAATAAAATTACACACAAGCTTACACACACATACGTGTGTATGTATATATATATAAATATATATATATATATATATTATATATATATATACACACACACACACGTAATCTGTTTGGAAAGAGCAAAATTGGGGAACAGGGGGCGCGCGTGTTTATCAACAAATGTTGGTGAGTAGTAACTGTGGGGAGATTATCATTATTATTATTATTATTATTATTATTATTGTTGTTGTTATTATTATTGCTACTACTACTAAGGCGGCGAGCTGGCAGAATTTTTAGGATGCAGGACGAAATGCTTAGCGGTATTTCGCTGGTAGCTACGTTCTGAGTTCAAATTTCGCTGAGGTCGACTTTGCCTTTCATCCTTTCGGGGTTGATAAACTGAGTAGCAGTGAAACACTGGGGTCGATGTAATCGACTAAGCCCCTCCTGCAAAATGGCAGGTCTTGTGCCTATAATAGAAAGGATTATTATTATTATTATTATTATTATTATTATTATTATATGGTGTTGTTGTTGTTGTTGTGTTGGTTGCTTTTGTACAGCTTCTAAAGCTGGAGATGTACTACAGTGTGAGCTGTTCACTACCAGTGAACTAAGGAAACACCTCTTATTTTTCGAGCAACTTCCGAAGTATTCAAGCGGTTCCAAGCAGTGCTGTTTCTTTCAAGTGCTACACTCTTATTGCAGCCCCTATTTGTTCCACGTACTTCTCGAGATATTTTTTCTCACTGTTCCCAGGGCATTGACAATTATTGGTACTACTGCTACCTTTTTCATCGACCACAACTACTTAACTTCCTAAGCTAACCTGTCATATCTCTCGACTTTTCTTTCTTCCTTATCGTATACCTTGTTATCAGCTGAGCATTCTATATCTATGATCCAGCATAGTTTGTTTTCCTTCTCAATTAAGACTCTGTCCGGCTTCCTATTCTCTATCTCATGGTCGCACTGAATCATAAAATCCCATAGGATCTTTGCATTTCTATTTTCGACAATGCCTTCAGGTTTGTAGTCGTACCAATTTTTTGCTCTGTCAAGTTCATATTTGTTGTAAAGTATCCAATGGACAAGCCTTGCTATATTGTCGTGGCGTCTCTTATATTCATTCTGGGCTAGTGACGTACATTGGCTGGTAATATGCCATACGGTTTCACCGTTTTTTCCACAGATTCTGCACTTGTCACTCTATGATGTGTTGTCTATTCTGTATTTTATGTAGTTTGTTCTTAGTGCTTGCTCTTGAGCAGCACAGATTAGAGACTCCGTTTCCGGTTTTAAATCACTTTTAGTCATTCACAGCCATCTTTTTTCTCTGTCTGTCTTATCTTCAGCATCCCTATGAAATTGTCCATGCGTTCTTTTCTTTACCCACCTATTTTCAGTTTCATTCAGTCTCAAGTGCTTGTACAGTGCTTTATCTTTGCAATCTTTCATCTTACACAAGCCTGACCTTCCTACTTCTAATATTAGCGGTTCTGTGGCATTTTTACATACAATGCTATGTTGTTTTCTTCTGCTCTAATGCTGTGTTCGCATCCAATCAGTCCTCTTCCCCCTCTTTTTCTTGGTGCATACAGACTGTAACACTTTTTGGGTGGAGTAACCCATGCAATTACTCCTGCTCCATATCTAAGGAGTGAAACCGCTCAGGTGTTGATAGCTTCGTTCTTATTCCGTCGTTAAAATTTCGACTTAGGGATCAGTCTCAGTCTGCGTAAGTACTCCACCTTAAATTTGTGCGTGTTTGTGTGGGTATGTGTATATGTATATATTATATATATATATATATATATATGTATGTATTTGTGTGTGTG
>NW_021827593.1:0-12500 GCF_006345805.1 Octopus sinensis | reverse complement strand
TAAGCCCAGTACTTACTCTATCGGTCTCTTTTGCCGAACCACTAAGTTGACGGGGACGTACGTAAACACCAGCATCGGTTGTCAAGCATGCTAGAGGGGTAAACACAGACATACAAACATACACACCACCACACACACACACACACATATATATATATATATATATATATATATAATATATATATATAAATATATGCGTGTGTGTGTGTGTGTTGTGTGGAGGCGCAATGGCCCAGTGGTTAGGGCAGTGTACTCACGGTCGTAGGATCGTGGTTTCGATTCCCAGACCGGGCGTTGTGAGTGTTTATTGAGCGAAAACACCTAAAAGCTCCGGCAGGGTGTGGTGATCCCTGTTGTATTCTTTCACCACTCTTTCTCCCACTCTTTCTTCTGTTGGCCTGCTCGCTTAGCCAGCGGGGTGGCGTCATTCGAAGGCTAAAACAATGCGAACGCATTGTGACCAGCAATGTGTAACTACATCTGATGGACTGGTCGGGAAAAAAAAAATATATATATATATATATATTTCCGTCTACCAAATCTACTCATAAGGCTTTGGTCGGCCCGAGACTATAGTAGAAGACACTTGCCCACGCAGTGTCACGCAGTGGGACTGAATCCGGAACCCTGTGGCTGGAAAGCAAGCTCCTTACCACACAGCCACGCAGGGTGTTTTTATACGCGAGGTACTGTTATGTATGGAAATGTTTTTTTTTTCTTTTATGCGAGGACACTTTACGCTCAAGGCATTAGATTAAATGAAAGCTAAGGTATTAAACTCCTGGAAGCTCGACTTTCCGCGATACCAGATGAACTAATGTCACAGCAGGAACGTAGCTTCGAGCAGTGGCATCAAGCCACTCCTTCCACCAAATGCTAACTAGAGAAGTAGAGCTGTAGAAACAATAGCAGTTGTACATTCAAGAAGATTCTCTTTTTTTTTACTCTTTTACTTGTTTCAGTCATTTGATTGCGCCATGCTGGAGCACAACCTTTAGTCGAGCAACTCGACCCCGGGACTTATCTTTGTAAGCCCAGTACTTACTCTATCGGTCTCTTTTGCCGAACCACTAAGTGACGGGGACGTAAACACAACCAGCATCGGTTGTCAAGCAATGCTAGAGGGGTAACACAGACATACAAACATACACACACACACACACACACACACACACATATATATATATATATATATATATATATATATATATATATATATATACGACAGGCTTCTTTCAGTTTCCGTCTACCAAATCCACTCACAAGGCTTTGGTCGGCCCGAGGCTATAGCAGAAGACACTTGCCCAAGATGCCACGCAGTCGGACTGAACCCGGAGCCACGTGGTTCGTAAGCAAGCTACTTACTACACAGCCACTCCTACGCCTATCCCAACATTTTCACAACTTCTTGTCGTCCGCTTGTATAATGGCTGACTTATTTATTTCACTCAGTCGACTGCTGTACAGGAAACACAAAATCTTGGTGACTGAACCATTTCCCGTCTCTTTAAAGTTGGATCACTATGTTCCATATATCAAATAGCTTAGAATCTTGGGGATTTTATTAGTGTATTATTGAAAATAAAAGAACTGAGAATTATCCATTTCTGATTCTACGGCGTGCCAAGTTTAATAATGATCCCGCAGAAAATATAAAACACCGAGCATAAACAGATGTACTCCGGTATGAAGAAAGGAATGCATAATACAGGCTTCCTCGACAAAGTGGTGGACACAAATAACCAAGAACTTCAAAATCATAATCTCTATTAACATAACTACACTGAAGTTAATAATATAGGGATCTTTTCGGTTTGAACGGCAGTTTTTTAAAATAATTTCCACGTAACTAAACACTTTTAAACTTCGTATTCTGGTAGAATGTGTTTATAAAACATCTTTTTCTGTTGGCTTTATTGAGAAAATTCTATTGTTTGTAAGATATTTGTTGTTTTTTTTTCTTCAATTTCTGCAATTTCAACCAATCACTGACGTCTATTGAGGTAAAAAAAACCTTCTGTGCCGTATGAATATGCCCCTCGTTTAAGAAACAGATTGGGTTTATTTACATTTGTAAAGAAAAAAAGATACCCTTCCCCCTAACCCTAACTCTAACCCTAAAACAGATTGAAATGCAATAGATCGATACTAGGGTCATAATTATGGGTGACAATTTCATGATACCGCTAGAAAAAACTGCCGGTCAAACTGAAAAGATCCTAATATAGTGACGAAAATTTCGAAATACCCATCGTGTACGCTTGACAATGAACCTAAACTTGCTGCACACAAGAGGACAGTACATTTTACTGTTTTTGCTATGGTTTGGCGATAAAAAATTGGATTTGTTTCCGTGGTATTTATGATGGAAAGCCATACCAGATCAATGTTCTCCTTGCTAGAGTCTATTAACAAAAAACGCCTGGCTATTGTAATTGTTGCGTTAGGGACTTCTGCCGCACTCTTCCCTAGGAGTTATGCAACACATTCGACTTGCAAAGTCATCTTGCAGTTTGGTACAAAAAATACACCTTTTAATAAAATTACCAGGAATTCAGGAAGCGGATAAGTTCTTAATAGATAAGGAAAAGACTGTTTGAGATGAATGCTTAATGGCTCGAGAGAGACCTCGAAGGGCACCACAGTAAATATCGCACGACTTGTTTGAATATATGCCTATGGACTGTAGATAAAATCTACACTTGCTTCAAATCGGTGCTGGTTTCGACCAAATTTTTGCCTATAACTGTCTACAGACATAAATCAATATTTTTGGAAACCAGCTGTCTTGTCATTTTTACTAAAAAAAAAAAAAGAAAAGAAAAAATCACTTGCTGAAATGAGACCATTTCCTTCCAGCAGTAATGGCGCCGTGAATCTGGTTTCCATAAGTCATTAACACAGAAAATAAACTAATATCAAAGATTATCCTTTACTTGAAACACGATTAACTACTTCGAAAGTGGTTGTACAAAACTAGTAATGTTAAGCTCGACGGCATCAAGAGATTTTCAGGGAATATTTCTTGCTACAAATCAATAGATTTTTTAATATTTTTATACACCCTTTTCAAGCCTAACCAGGCTCACAGGCCCGGTTTCCTGGTTTTTAATGGCGTGTGTGTTTCTCCCCAGCTGGACGGGACGCCAGTCCATCGCAGCGTTACTCAAGAAACAGGAAGAAAGAGTGAGAGAAAGTTGGGGCGAAAGAGTACAACAAGGGTCGCCACCACCCCCTGCCGGAGCCTCGTGGAGCTTTGGGTGTTTTCGCTCAATAAACACACACAACGCCCGGTCTGGGAATCGAAACCGCGATCCTCCGACCGCGAGTTCGCTGCCCTAACCACTGGGCCATTGCGCCTCCACACAAATCAATAGATACTATGGTGCATCAGCGGCGAGCTGGCACAAACGTTAGCACGCCGGTCGAAATGCTTTGTGGTATTTCGTCCGCCGCTAGTTCTAAGTTCAAATTCCGCCGAGGTCTACTTTGCCTTTCATCCCTTCGGGGTCGATAAATTAAGTACCAGTTACGCATTGGGGTCGATATAATCGACTTAATCCGATTCTCTTTCCTTAGGTGTAGTAAAGAAATAGGTATTTCGTCTGCCGTTACGTTCTGAGTTCAAATTCCGCCGAGGTCGACTTTGCCTTTCATCCTTTCGGGGACAATAAATTAAGTACCAGTTACGCACTGGAGTTAATATAATCGACTTAATCTGTTTGTCTGTCCTTGTTTGTCCCCTCTGTATGTAGCCCCTTGTGGACAGTAAAGAAATAAGAACGAAATACTTCAATATCCTGCAGAATTCTTTAAAAATTCACTGGAAATTCTAGTCTAATGCCACACACTTAGGGCATGTCTTGAGCATCAGCTCTTGGACCCATAAACCCTCCAAAGGTCACATGTCGTATACATTTATTGTAATCCTAGGGTTCTTTTCCTAATAAGTATTTTCTACGTATAAGTATTTTGGTATTGGAGTAATCAAAACATTGACCATCTCTCTCTATATAAACGGCAGTTTGTCTGTGCGTGTGTCTGTGTGTCTGTTTTCTCGTACCCTCACCCTGACCACGGCTTTCAACCGATTCTGATGAAACTTGACACACACATAGCCCAATGTCATAATTCAAAACTAACGCAGCGAAAATTTTGAAAAGTTTCCCCAGTTCTGAAAAAAATCGATAAATTCGACATGGGTCGAGAATCAGAAACACAAACCGCAAACTCCAACTTTTTTTACTCTCAAAAAAATTTTACCATAATTTTTTTCCATTTTTTTGCTATTTTTTGGCTATAACTCTCTAAAAATGCTTTATAGTTATTTCCCTTACAAACCTGAGCAACGCCGGGCGATACTGCTAGTAATCTATAAGAATGAAGATTTCTGGCTTGATTATAAAGAATTATATTTTTTGTCGTGTGTTTTTTTTTTTATTATTTTATTATTGATTTTGATTGGAGAATTTAAAAACCTATAACCTATAATGTTAAACAGTCATGGAACCCTGAGACATGCCCTAAGTGTGTGGCATTAGACCCTGATTTCTAAGTTGCAGCACTCCGGCGCTCTGTGACTAGGAGGCCAGTCTGTCGCAAGGTTGGCTACCCCGCTATTGGTGGAACTCAGTGGATTGGAGCAGCATGAAATGAAGTGTTTTACCCGGCCTTGAAATCGAAACCACAATCTTACGATTAGGAGCACAACACACCTAACCACTTGTCCACGCGCCTTCACCGTCAGACAGACTTGGGCTAAATACAAAGGGGCCCAATAATGCTGTTGACTAATTCACATTTAGCGCAGTTATACAATGGCGCAGGCCTGGCTGTGTGATAAGAAGCTAGCTTCCCAACCACATGGTTCTGAGTTCAGTCCCACTGCGTGACACCTTCGGCAAGTGTCTTCCACTAAAGCCTCGGGTCGACCAATGCCTTGTGAGTGGATTTGGTAGACGGAAACTATGTATATATTTGTGTGTGTGTTTGTGTCTCTGTTTGTCCCACTCCCCCCATCACCACTTAGCGACCGATTGTTGGTGTGTTTACGTCCCCGTAACATAGCGGTTCGGCAAAAGAGCCCGATAAAATAAATACTAGATTTTAGAAAATGAAAAATCCTGGGGGTCGATTTGTTCGACTAAAAACCAGCCAAGGCGATGCTCCAGCATGGCCGCGGTCAAACGACTGAAACAAATAAAAGAAGTGCGCGATGCAAACGGTTTATTAGTGTCTGCTACATGTTATTGGTACCATTTTTCTCACCAGGAATATAAAGGAAGGCGATGCAGTTATACCCTGTGTTCCACTCGAATCAAACCAACAGATGTGTGTTGCTTCGTTTTATGAGACTTCGATCTCCAGAACACCTAAGCTACACCAATCAATAAACCATATCAGCAATATTGACATACGCATATTAGGATATCGAAGATGTGGTTTTTAAATGAAGAATTTTAATAGCTTCACCGTTGTAACATATATTGTCTGTAGAATGTCGCGAAAACGTGTGTTGTGAGTAGGAGACAGACTTCATAGAAAGGATGGAATTATTTATATATATATAATAATAGTAATAATATGAGGGAATATTATTCCAAACTTACAGGGAAAAATATATACGTTTTATTTATTATTTTGCACATTACTTAATCATTGGTATGTGTTTTTTATCTTTTATTTATTTTTCTATAAGATGTAATTTTTTTCTAAATGGTGAATTGATAAAAGGTGGCTTTTTTCTAATTATATATATTATATATATAATATATATATATATATATATATATTTATTTCTTTTTACTACCCACAAGGGGCTAAATACAGAGGGGACAAACAAGGACAGACAAACGGATTAAGTCGATTACATCGACCACAGTGCGTAACTGGTACTTAATTTATCGACCCTGAAAGGATGACAGGCAAAGTCGACCTCGGCAGAATTTGAACCCAAAACGTAACGGCAGACGAAATACGGCTACGCATTTCGCCCGGCGTGCTAACGTTTCTTCCAGCTCGCCACCTTATATATATATAAAGAGATTTACCACTCCATTGTAACTATCAGTATTTCAAAATCCCTTTTCTGAAATTCCATCCCTTTGTTTTATACCTAGGAACCACACTAGCTGGATTTTGGGGTTTTTTTTCTTCATGCGTTATTCCACAGAATTTGAAGTTTAGGATTTGTTTACAAATGCTGGTGAACATTCGTTGTGAAATGAGAGAACTTTGAAGACAGGCAGACAAAAACACACACACACATACACTTGTGATGGTTGCCTCATCTTGTCAGATTATATATATATATATATCTTAGTCAGTCAGTTGATGGGCTCCACTACCTCAAATGTTCTTAAAATTTAAATCCACATCTTTGTCTGTGTATCTACCTTCTCTATAATGTTGCCACTTGATATGAACATTTTTGTATTAATGGAAAACCTCTATAATTGGCTGATGAGTGCTCAGCATTTTAAAACTGTTGTAATACTTACAACATTTAATAAAATGAAGTAGTACGAAACGATCGTACCAAATTACCGGAGTCATTCTTGTTGCTTATTTTGAGTGTGACCTCGTGTGTACCGTTGGCGATATTTTTCCTCTGTCTTCCCTTCTCTGGATCTTTCCTTCTCCTATGTTTCAGACGAAGAGCTCCGCTCGAAACGCTAAACCCTCCTTCTTCCCTTCTTTCCTCAGCGTCCAATAATACTATACTTGTTCCACGTCCTCGCGTTGTTGTGTTTTTTTGTGTTTTCATGTTTGGATTAACTATATATATATATATATATATAAATGGAGCAAACTGTCAGTTACGACGACAAGTGTTCCAGCTGATACGATCAACGGAACTGTGGTATTGAGCAGAATATTTGCTGTAGCCCATCTTTTATACCAAGACAAAACAATGTACATGATAACACTTCCAATCAGTTAAGATCAGAAGCCACGAGAGCCACTGCCTGTATTATTATTATTATTATTATTATTATTATTACTACTTTTATTTTTATTATTATTATTATTATTATTATTATTATATTACTTTTATTTTTATTATTTTATATATTATTATTATTATTATTATTATTATTATTACTTTTATTTTTATTATTATTATTATATTATTATTATATTATTATTATTACTTTTATTTTATATTATTATTATTATTATTATTATTATTATTATTATTATATATATTACTTTTATTTTTATTATCATCTATTATTATTTATTATTATTATTATTATACTTTTATTTTTATTATTATTATTATTATTATTATAGGCATTTATGCGTTCGAAGTTTAGTGTCTGCAAGTCCGAGTTCCGAGCGTGTTGTTATCCTACTCAAATCGATATCTATTTTATAGCCGTGTAGTATGTAATCTCCTGATCGGTACAGATCGATATGGAATGGCGAACCTGATGTAGAGCAAGAACACATTCCTGCTGTGCCAGGCTTAAGAAATACCTTTGCTGGAATGAGATGGAGAATAAGGGGGAGAGAGGGAGGAAAAAAGAAGCGAGAGAGGAAGAAATGCTCCAAGGATTTGCTACAAAATTTTATTGGTAATCTAGTAAGGCAAGAATTTGTGTGTGAGTTTGAGAGTATGAAGGTGTGTGTGTGTGTGTGTCTGTGTGTGTGTG
The DNA here is from genome assembly GCF_006345805.1 of Octopus sinensis. Lineage (NCBI taxonomy): Eukaryota > Metazoa > Mollusca > Cephalopoda > Octopoda > Octopodidae > Octopus > Octopus sinensis. The sequence continues at coordinate 4,842 of NW_021827593.1, read as the reverse complement.
TGTGTGTGTGTGTGTATTATGTAGGGAATGCGTGTGGCTGTAAGTGTTGATAGGATTGGACGTGTGTGTATTTAAATATACACGTGTGTGTGTGTATTTATGTACGCACAGTTATGTTGATCTATAGGTACGCATTTGCAATTATGTTTCATATATGTGCACGTGTATGTATGTATATATATCTTTACGTGCTCTGTGTGTGCATATATATGTATGTGTGTGTGTGTGTATATATATGTATATATGTGTGTGTACATATACATGTATGTGTGTGTATATGTATGTGTGTATATATATGTATGTGAATGTATGTATATATAAATGTGTGTGTGTATGTATGTGTGTGCGTGTATGTATATATATGCGTGTGTGTGTGTATGTTTATATATGTGTGTGTATGTATATATGTGTGTGTGTGTGTGTATGTATATATATGTGTGTGTGTGTATATATATGTGTGTGTGTATGTATGTATATATATATGTGTGTATGTATGTATATATATGTGTATGTATATATGTGTGTGTGTATGTTTATATATGTGTGTGTATGTATATATGTGTGTGTATGTATATATGTGAGTGTGTGTATGTATATATATATATGTGTGTGTGTGTGTGTGTGTGTGTATGTATATATATGTGTGTGTGTGTGTGTATGATATATATATATTGTGTGTGTATATGTATATATGTATGTGTATGCATATATGTATGCTTATAATGTCTGTATATATATGTATGTGTGCTATATATATATTATATATATATATCTATATATATATATAATTAGTGATGTATGTGTTGTATGACTTACGCAGAGGGCAATTTTTTCCGGTCACTAACTTGATAGATATTCCGTGCAGATGTCGTTACTCAGAAGAATCAATGACGTTGACGATCGTTGCCGATGATGATGATGATGCTGGTAATGATGGCAACAATTATAGTAGCTGCAAAGGAGAGAAGGTCACTGTGTTACTACTGTCGGCGGTGGTCATGATGATGATGATGATGATGTTGATCGTCGTGCAGACATGAGGAGCGAGCAAATGCAGTATTTGAGTCTGGCGCTGCGTGTGTCGTGATAACGATTTAGAGAAATAATAGTAACTGTTTCTACTAAGGGCATAAGGTCTGAAATTGGGGTGGGGGACGGGAACAGTCGATTACATCGACCCCAGTGCGTAACTGGTACTTATTTAATCGACCCCGAAGGGATGAAAGGCAAAGTTGACTTCGGCGGAATTTGAACTCAGAACGTAGCGGCAGACGAAATACCTAATTCTTCACTACCCACAAGGGGCTAAACATAGAGGTGACAAACAAGGACAGACAGACGGATTAAGTCGATTATATCGACCCCAGTGCGAAACTAGTAATTATCTAATCGACCCGGAAAGGATGAAAGGAAAAGTCGACCTCGGCACCTTAATAATAATTTATAATAATAATAATAATAACAACAACAAAAAAGATAGAAATAGGTATATATATAGATAGATAGATATATATTTAGTCAGATATATATAGGTAAACATATATAGATATAGATAGATTTATGTATGTATGTGTATGTATGTATTTATATATATATGCGCGAGCCAAAGTCAAAATTATTGTCTGCAAAGCGATATTCTTACGTTTGCGAATAACAGGAATGTGTAGCCTAACTACCTCCAAAGCTCCAGACCAATATTTCTTCAGCATTGGCCACCAGATATAACCGTAATGTTATGAAGGTTATCTATCGTCTGAGAGCGAATTTTCTGATTGACGTCTACAGTCAAAGACCCGACATAATCTTGGAAAAATTCTTCAACAACATTGCTTTTCTTCATCTTTGTTTCTTTTCTTCGTTAATATTTGTTTGTTTAATTTCCTTTGTGGTGGTCAAAGTCCAGACTTTTTCGTGATTGTTGTTTTTGTGTTTTCTTTTGTTTTTGGTCATTTTTTTTGTTTTGTATTTTTTTTGTTTTTCGGTATCTCATCAACTTCCGGTCAACTTTCAACAAAGAAAAACATTTCAACAGGCGATTAATTTCCGTTTCCGCCAACTCAGGACCAATCATTCGTTGACTTCGGGAGAGGCATTGGTGGTGGTGGGCATGAATTTGTTGTGTGTTGTCTATAGTTTGTGACATATATATTATGTTGGTGGTGATGTTGATGATGACGTTGATGTTGATGACTCAGTGGTGATAACGGCGGGGAAGGGGGCGATGAAGATGGTGGTGGTGATAGGGAATGTGATAACGATGATGATGGGGTGGGGAAGGACAATGATAGGTAATGGTAGGTGAAGGGGTCGACGATGGTGATTGTGATGTTAATATTGATGGTGGTGGTGGGGGTGATGGTAATGATGGTGGCGGTGATGATGATAGTGACGGTTTTTGTGATTGTAGTTGATGTTCGTGATTTGTGGTGGTGGTGGTGGTGGTGGTGGCGATGATGTTGATAGTGATGCTGATATTGACCTCACCCAAGCTGCTCTCGTGACAAAAAATTGAAATAATAATAATAATCATTATTATTATTATTATTATTGGTTTTTCTTCTTCTTTCAAATTTGCTTCCATTTCTTGCCGAGTGTCTTCCCCACTCCTAGGGCAAAGAAACTCATAGTATACATTGGTAGGCCATTAAACTAAACTCACTAGTTCGTTCATTATTATTATTATTATTATTATCATTATTATTATTATTATTATTATCATTATTATTATTATTATTATTATCATCATCATCATTATACAAGGCAACGAACTGGCAGACTCGTTAGCACGCCGAACAAAATGTTCAGCGGTATTTCGACTGCCTTTACGTTCCAAGTTCAAATCCCACCGACGAAGTCGACTTGGCATTCCATCCATCTGGGGTCGATAAATTAAGTACCTATTTCTTTACTACCCACAAGGGGCAAAACACAGAGAGGACAAACAATGACAGACAAACGGATTAAGTCGATTACATCGACTCCAGTGCGTTACTAGTACTTAATTTATCGACCCGGAAAGGATGAAAGGCAAAGTCGACCTCGGCGGAATTTGAACTCAGAACGTAACGGCAGACGAAATACGGCTACGAATTTCGCCCGGCGTGCTAACGTTTCTGCCAGCACGCCGCCTTATAAATTAAGTACCAGTTGAGCACTGATGGTGATGGTGGGGGGGGGGGGTCGATGTAATCGGTTTATCCCCTTTCCTCGAAATTGTTGGACTCGTCCCAAGCCAATATTAGATCCACCTGACAGGGGATTGACAACAATGTCAATGTCAGCATCAACGAATGACTGGCACTTTATCAACCAGTCTCTTACTCTTTTACTTGTTTCAGTCATTTGACTGCGGCCATACTGGAGCACCGCCTTTAGTCGAGCAAATCAACCCCCAGGACCTATTCTTTGAAAGCCCAGTACTTATTCTATCGGTCTCTTTTGCCGAACCGCTAGTGACGGGGACGTAAACACACCAGCATCAGTTGTCAAGCAATGCTAGAGGGACAAACACAGACACACAAACATATACACATACATCATATATATATATACATATATACGACAGGCTTCTTTCAGTTTCCGTCTACCAAATCCACTCACAAGGCTTTGGTCGGCCCGAGGCTATAGTAGAAAACATGCCCACGATGCCACGCAGTGGGACTGAACCCGGAACCATGTGATTGGTTAACAAGCTACTTACTACACAACCACTCCTGCGCCTTTTTTTCTTTTTTTTTCATCAATTCTAATGATGGCTGAATTAAAATTTTCACAAGTGAATACATAGATGTCTGGAATAAACTGAGTTGGTTGATGGTCTGCGAGAGATTGGTGTATGGCACAGAAGAGGGGAAAAAAAAACAAAGAAAAAAACAGAATAGAAAAAAAAACAATTAATTCCTAATTAGTTGATAATTAAGATAGGATTGTTCAAATGAAAATAATTAAATTCAACGAATGTAATTGATAAACAAAACTACATGAAAAAAAATGGATATATATTTTTTTAAAATATATTTTAAAAAGTTAGAACATTGTGGAACTATAATGGTGTAATGTCTAAAAATTACTGAAGGAGTGGCTTAATGTTGTTGTTTACTCCACATAAAAAACGCCCCAGCTGTTACCACCCTGTCCCTTGTCTGTGTTTTTTAATCAAGCATTGCGTATAGACTTTTAACATTTTATAAGTGATTATTATCATTATTCTATGTTTGACTTTTGCTTTACATTTGTACAAGTTGTCTCCAAGTCTCACCCAGAGACCTCAAGAGACAACAAGTTGGAAGTTCGTGTTGATGTTATGCTTAGGGTACCATATATTTGGTTTTGTACTTAGAGTTGTACTAGTGAATGCCTAAAAAAACATACGAAAATTATGTTTGTTTTAAAACTTGAGATTACAAAGAAAGTATTTTGCGTAGGATATGAGCAGTTCCCATGAGCACTATCTTTTGAATTTCTGCCATTTTTGGGTTTCCTGGTATCTGAGTTAGGTAGCAATCAGCCCCTTTTGCTATCATTCCCAGGGCACCTATGACAACAGGTATTGTTTTAGTTGTCAAGTTCCATATCTTGCTGATTTCTATTTCAAGATCTTTATATTCGCTCAGTTTCTGGTAGGTCTTGACAGATACGTTTATATCGATTGGGACATCATTATTATTATTATTATCATTATTATTATTATTATTATTATTATTATTATTATTATTGTGATTATAAAGGCGGTGAGCTGGCAGAATCGTTAACACGCCGGGCAAAATACTTGGCCGTCTTCCACCAGTCGCTCGCTAGTTTTTGAGTTCAAATTCCGCCGAGATCGATTTTGACTTTCGTCCT
>NW_021827592.1:5000-22500 GCF_006345805.1 Octopus sinensis | reverse complement strand
GGGAATCGAAACAGTGATCCTACAACCGTGAGTCCGCTGCCCTAACCACTGGGCCATTGTGCCTCCACACACACATATATATATATATATATATACAACAAAAATTTATATCTTGGACACAGGGTTACCCATGATTTCGTATCCACAAAGCCAAAGCCTTGTGGACAGATCATCAGCCTCTATAGAAATACAAAATTTAAAATATCTACGTTGCAAACATGAGGAAATGCTCAGATCTCAAAGAATATGTCTTAACAAAAAAGAGAAAAAAACGTTAATGAAGATGGGTTATCTCCCCTAAATCAGAGGTGGGGGAAACCCCTTATAGACCCAAAAAGGCCTAATTAGCAAACGGGGAGATCCAATTTTCCAGTAAGTGCTTCTTGAAGTGGATACATTTAGAAAACACCTCTTTACGGCTGTTTAACGTGCCAGGTTTCTTATAGTCCTTAAGAATTTTGGCTCTCTCCATGATGCAGATCTTGTAATGGTCACTATATGAATATGAATATATATATATATATATATATATATATATATATATATAATGGTGGAGGCGCGATGGCCCAGTGGTTAGGGCAGCGGACTCGCGGTCATAGGATCGCGGTTTCGATTCCCAGACCGGGCGTTGTGAGTGTTTATTGAGCAAAACCACCTAAAAGCTCCACGATGCTCCGGCAGGGGGTGGTGATCCCTGCTGTACACTTTCACCGCTCTTTCTCTCTTTCTTCTGTTGGCCTGCTCGCTTAGCCAGCGGGGTGGCGTCATTCGAAGGCTAAATCAATGCGAAGCGCATTGTGACCAGCGATGTGTAACAACATCTGATGGTCTGGTCGGTCACGTGATCACGTGATATATATATATATGTAAAAAAAACAATCACAGAGAGAAAAAAATGACCCCCAAAATATTGAAGATTCCACGAAATATTGGTGAAATAATACTTGTTAATATTGTTTTACTGTAGTTTTGTTTTGTTGTTTTTTTTGTCTGTTGTTTTGATTTGTATTTCCGCCCCCTTCTCCTTCCTCCCTGCCACCACTCACTGATTTATGAAATGCGGTTCAGATTTAAACATTTCTGTTAAAATTCACTGTTAAACGACTGCACCAAAACAAACTGATTTCCACAAAGAAGAAATTTATGGGAAAATAATTATCTCCATTTTATTTCCAATTTTCTCAACCACAGATGTTATTTTCCTTATCCTCCTCCTCCTCCTCCTTCTTATTATTGTTATCATTATTATTATTATTGTGGTTATTTTTGTTGTTGTTGTTACTATCATTATTATTATTATTATTATTATTATCATTATTATTATTATCATTATTATTATTATTATTATTATTATTATTATCATTATTATTATTATTATTGTTATTTTTGTTGTTGTTGCTACTATCATTATTATTATTATTATTATTATCATTATTATTATTATCATTATTATTATTATTATCATTATTATTATTATTATCATTATTATTATTATTATCATCATTATTATTATTATCATTATTATTATTATTATCATTATTATTATTATTATCATCATTATTATTATTATCATTATATTATTATTATCATTATTATATTATTATCATTATTATTTATTATCATCATTATTATTATTATCATTATTATTATTATTATTATCATTATTATATTATCATTATATTATTATATCATTATATTATATTATCATTATTATTATTATTATCATCATTATTATTATTATCATTATTATTATCATTATTATTATTATTATCATTATTATTATTATTATCATTTTATTATTATTATCATATTATTATCATTATTATTATTATTATCATTATTATTATTATTATCATTATTATTATCATTATTATTATTATTATCATTATTATTATCATTATTATTATTATTATCATTATTATTATCATTATTATTATTATTATCATTATTATTATTATATCATTATTATTATCATATTATTATTATTATCATTTATTATCATTATTATTATTATTATCATTATTATATTATTATTATCATTATTATCATATTATCATTATTATTATTATTATTATCATTATTATTATTATCATTATTATTATTATTATCATTATTATTATCATTATTATTATTATTATTATCATTATTATTATTATTATCATTATTATTATCATTATTATTATTATTATCATTATTATTATTATTATTATCATTATTATTATTATTATCACTATTATTATTATTGTTGTTATTATTGTTAGTATTTTTGTATTGGATAGGATCAATCTAATAAGGTATTACTGCAATGATTTATGGGCAAAACACATGCATGTACGCGCACACACACACACGTGCACACACACACACATGCACGTGCACACACACAAATATACAGACATACGTACACACATATATATACACACACACACATATACTATATTCTGATACATACACATTGCAATGGCTTAACCCCACCCTTCCTCAAGTCAGCTCTCAACAAGCGAGCCTATACATGACCAAAAGGTATTCCAACCATGGCTATTCTGTCTTTTTTCCAGAAACTGTATCCAGCACATGTGGCCTAGTGGTTATGATATTACGCTTACAATCACAAGATTGCATTTCCAATTCCCTAACGAGGATGTGAATTGTGTTCTTGAGCAAAACACTTCATTTCATATTGCTCTGTCATAATTCAAGATTGTGTTTGGAATGTAAATTGACATGAAATTTTAAGGGAGGGTAATATTTAGAAAAGTAGCAGGCAGTGAGAGACCATCTCATGGAGCAGAGTGACATGACTCTATATGGTTTCTGGGATTCTGACTGATGTTGAATTCACCAGGCTTTTTATAACTTTTAGCAAAAGCTTCTAGAACTTTCAGTCAAGCTACTTGGCAGGAAAATTCACACACTCTGATATTCACATCAACCATAACAATTTAGCTTATGCTGATTGGTCAAATAGACATTTATGTGTTATTTAGAAATCTTATGCTGGGGTTCTAACAAGAAATCTGTATGAAGTGGTTTCAAATCTCAGCAACTTTTCATTATCTAATCACTAGTGAAGCATGTGGCTTGATTTAGGGTATTTAGCTCACAATCATAAAGTTGTTAGTTTGATTCCTGGCAGTGTGTTGTATTCTTAAGCAAGACACTTTATTTCACATTGCTCCAGTCCACTCAGCTGGCAAAAGTGAATAGTACCTGTAATTCAAAGGGCTAACCTTGTCCCATTTTGTGTCTTGCTGAATCTCTCTCAAAACTACGTTAAAAACTTGTGGTTTCCTAAGAAACTTCTTGTCACTTCTAACAAAAATTTCTTGTTGTTTCCAACAAAATATCTTGTGGTTTCCAACACAAAATTTCTTCTAGTTTTCATGGAAACTTCCTTGATTCTCTTCCATATTCTAACCTCTGTAATATCACATCACGAACCACTCATTTTTGTTTTCTTCTCTTCTCCAGATAAGTAAGTATAATAAAATACAGAAATTTCATTATTTAGTTAAGTATTTTATTTTATTTTTATTCATTTAAAAAATTTTTAATGTTTTTTTTGGGGAAAATTTTGTCTTTTTATCTTTTGGAGTTTTGCTTTGAGCAGTTAATTAGATAAAACAAATCTAAACAGAAACAGAAGAGACATGAATAAGTCGGATCATGACTAAAAGAGACACTTGAAAAACAAACAAAAACCAATGAAAACTAGAAAAGAAATGTAAAAAAAGAGTCAATTTGAAAACAAAATTTGAAAGAAACCTCAGAATTTTTTATCAAAGTCAGACAAATATATAAGCCGTTTCAATGGAGAGAAATATAAATTATGTAGAAAAAAAAAAATAAATAAAATACCCAACAAAAACCCCCTGAAAAATGTTGGTGGTCAATTGGTGATGAAAGTCACAGAAGTTTTTCATTGATTTTTAATGGTTTTTTTTTATACAGTTATAGTAAGATGTCAACATTTAGCACCTAACGTTGATAAACTATGAACTTTTATTAAAAATTGTAGGATTAATCAAACACATGTCTTCCCTCTAATGCAGTGGTTTTCTGTTGTTTGATTCCTGCTTGACTCTGCTGGAACCTCTAAGCCATTCAATGTTTTCTTTCAGTTCCTGTTTGATTCTGCTGGACCCTTATAGCCATACAATGTTTTAAAGAACTTTATATATTGTTATAATTAAATATTATTAGGTATTGTATAAAAAAAAAACTCTTAAAAAGTTTGTGTATTTTCAAAGTATAACTATAACCAATTTATTGTACGTAGATTTTTAACAACTAAATCTTCTAAAGACCCCCTGAGTCATATGGAACCCTAGAGTCATATGGGACCTCCAGAGTCATATGGACTTCCAGAGTCATATAGACACCTAGAGTCATATAGACATCGGTTGAGAGCCATTGTTCTAGTTACAACTATTACAAAGGAGTGTTTAATTTCAAGGATTTGAAATTTGAAATTGAAATTAAGGAATTATAAGGAAAAACATGCACAGTATTTACATTTTTAATTTTTTATTGTTTGTTTACTTAATACAGAGTTCCTTAAAAAAAATCCCTATTAATATGTTGGATGAAGCAAATGAACTGAAGGTGTCAATATATGTTATAACAACTTTATTAACAATAAAGAGAGGAAAGAATATATGGGATGTTAGAAAAGTTTGCTTGCAGAAAACTCATCTGCACGATATATACACATGGTCCTATAGAGTAAGCATCCTTAGAATGAGGGCAGTGATAGAAATTGTCCAATTGAATGCACTACAGTTCTTGAGAAAATCCATGATTGATAGATATCTCTTACTGTTTCAGCTGCAAGATATTACAGTATCATTCATGAATCAGTAGAGTTCATTTCAGCAAATATATGTGAATATTTGAAAAAAAAATGTCTTTCATACAGCTTGGTGCATATAGACAAAGTGAAGGGATGATAGATCACATCTTTCAACATTTAAGTTTATAAGTTTCTTTTTCATTGGTTGAAATAATAAAAGCCTTCCTTAAAGTACATTAATTTGAACTAATCACAACTTTAACTACGTGATAGTGATATATGTGTGTGTGTTGTGTGTCTGGTGTGTTTTACGTCCCCGTCACTTAGCGGTTCGGCAAAAGAGACCGATAGAATAAGTACTGGGCTTACAAAAAGAATAAGTCCCGGGGTCGAGTTGCTCGATTAAAGGCAGTGCTCCAGCATGGCCACAGTCAAATGACTGTAACAAGTAAAAGAGTGAAAGAGTGATATATGTGTGTGGAAGAATATTTTGAAATATGAAAAAAGAATATTTTTCATAAAACGGAGCTGGGGTTAGCCTAAACCTTTACTATCAGCTGGATCCAACCTGAATGTAGTACCTCATTATTTAAAACCTGTTATCTTATATAATATTATATTGTATTACAAAAGTGTTGAGCTGGCAGAAATAGCAAAATGCTAAGTGGGATTTCGCCTGTCTTTATGTTCTGAGTTCTAATTCTGCCAAGGTTGACTTAGCCTTTCATACTTTGAGGATTGATAAAAGTACCAGTTGAGCACTGGGGTTGATTTAATCGACAAGCTCCCTCTTCTCTAATATCAGGCTTCGTGCCAATAGTAGAAAGGGTTGTTATTATTATTATTATTATTATTATTATTATTATTATTATTATTGTTATTAGTATTATTATTATTATTTTCGTTACATGTTATGTTATATTATATTACATTTTCCTCAGACTTTAAACGTGTCATAGTCTTCCATACTTTCAATATATTACTCTATCTTATATTCAAACATTATACAGTCTTCCATACTTTAAACCTAAGTGGAATCTATTGAAAACTTTTCATTAGTAAAAGTTGAAGACAACTAAAAATAAAATAAAAGAAAAGAAAAATAAATAAATCAAAAATACAAACAAAATTAACGATATTTTGGCTTTTCAGGTATCTATATATAATATCGTACATTACCTGATAAGATATTTCGACTTTTATTAAAATATTTCCTTTTTATCGAAGGAAAATATGTGTTATATATATTGAATAGGTAACATTTAAACCTAGATACTGAGAGTAATTTATTGATATTTTAAGATAGTATAGTTTTTTTATGTGTGCTTTTTTTTATATATATTTTTGTAAACCAATCTACAAATATTAAAGCAAGAATTTTGGTTTTATTTGTTTTATTTTTTGTTGCTGTTCTTTGTTAAAGATAGTAATTTAGTGAAAATGATGGTGATCGTTATAACAATAATGATGATGATAATGTTGATGATAACACTGAAAATAGTTATGGTAACAATGATGAAGGTAATAATGTTAATGCTGATGATGACAATGATGACGACATCAGGGATGATGATTATGATGATAATAATAATAATAATAATAATAATAATAATAAAAATAATAATAACCTTTTAAATAAATAAGTAAATAAAGTGTGTATGAGATAAATAAATAGGGTCTGAGAAAGACAGAAAGAGTGAAAAATGGAGAAAAAGAAAGAGGAGAAACAGAGAGAAAGAGAAAAAGGAAAGAGAAAGAGTGAACGTGTGAGGGAAAGAGGGTGAGAAGGAAGGAAGGAAACACAGAAAGCGAAAGAGAAAAAAAATGCAATTTCACGACAAAATCATGTTAAAAATATTGAATGGAAAATTTTGATAAAACATAAAGATTTGATAATAATATTTTTAGCTGTTGTTTTAGGTATGTATTTTCTTTCGTTATTTTTTATTTTCAAACTCCATTAATCTATTGATTTTTCTTAACGGAATAAACACCTTAAGTTAATAAAAGCACTAGTCATTCTGAAATAGATTTGCGGACTAAATAAATGACACGAAAAACTATCATGAAAATTAAGTAAGAAATGAACAAACTACAAAAATACTTGACTAATTGACTAAACCAGCCATATGGAGTAAGAATATGTGTAATTCTTATCAAATTACAAGATAATCTTTTCAAGAAATCAAATTGACACCATATTGAATTTACATTCACGCAGATTTCTTGAAAATTCCGGATTACTATTTCAAGAATAATAATAGGTGTTCTTTGTCTATGATGATGCATTCTGTACAACGTGAATTATCACATGCCTGTGTGTTGTGAATGAAAGGTAAGTGGTAAATTATCTTTGTTACATTCACCATCAGCATCATCATCATCATTATTAAGGTGGTGATCTGGCAGAGTTGTTAGAATGCTGGGTGAAAGGCTTAGTAACCATTTCGTGTGTCTTTACGTTCTGGGTTCAAATTCCACCCGGGTCGACTTTGCCTTTCATCCTTTTGGTAAATTAAGTACCAGCGAAACACTGGGGGTCGATGTAATCAACTAGTCCCCCTTCCCACAAAATTTCAGGTTTTGTGCCTACAGTAAAAAGGACGATGACCACCACCACCACCACCATCACCATCATCATCACCATCATCATCATCATCAAGGTAGCAGAGCTGTTATCAAGCTAGGTAAAATGCTCAGTGGCATTTCATTTGTCTTTGTGTTCTGAGTTCAAATTCTGGCTCTGCCTTTCATCCTCTTGGGGTCAACAGAATAATTACCATTTGAACACTGGGGTCGATGTAACTGGCTTAGCTCCTTCCCCAAAAACTGCTGGCCTTCTACCTAAATTATAATTATTATTATTATTATTATTATTAATATTGTTATTATTATTATTATTATTATTATAATCATCATCATTACTATTAAAGTGGTGAGCTATTTTTGTATGTGTATATTTGTATATCTATGTTAACTTATATATATATGCACACATACACACACACACATATATATGTAGACTCACACACACACACACACACACACACACACATATATATGTAGACTCACACACACACATATATATAGACTCACACACACACACATATATGTAGACTCACACACACACACACACACACACACATATATATGTAGACTCACACACACACACATATATATGTAGACTCACACACACACACATATATATATGTAGACTCACACATACACACATATATATGTAGACTCACACACACATATATATGTAGACTCACACACACACATATATGTAGACTCACACACACACACACACACACGTGTATCTTCAGTTAATTTTATATCTATTGTTTGCAGATGTCAAGGCTAGAAGAACTGAATCGAGGACAATTCTTGCCTGAAGTGATTCCATTTTCGATAAATACAAGACTCGTAGAATATGTCACAACAAATTTCCTCACAGATTGAAACGTGGTGGCTTGACAATCAAATCCGAGCTGACACTGATGGTGAAGTCATGGCACATCTCACACAGCCTGTGATCTGTTTGACAGACAGACATGCCAGTAGGGCCGAAATCAGATAGATGTTCAATCAATAAAAAGACGGACGGAATGGAATCAATTTTAAGACAATTTTGCTTCCAAAATTAATGTATTTACTCAGGTTATAAGTTGGAGTATTTTCTGGTTTGTTTTAAATGACAAAAAATCAGGATGCGACTTATACATGGGGAAAAGGTGATGTCAAGTTTGAACCATCATTGCCGTCGTCATTGTCATCATTATCATCATCGTTATCATTATCATCATCATCATTTTCATTCAATGTTCAATTTTTGATGCTCATATGGGTGAGATGGAATTTGTTGAGACAGGCTTCCTATGGCTGGACGTCCTTCCTTTTTGCCAGTCCTCATCTGTTCCCAGGTAAGATAATATTTCATCATGGTTGGGCATGTTTTCATGGAAGATTGGAAATGAAGAACACGGCTTGTATGACAGTGACACTCGTTTAAAACTATCACATAAAGACAAGGTAAGGAGATAGTAACACACACACACGCACACACACAAGGTAAGGAGATAGTAACACACACACACACACACAGGTAAGGAGATAGTAACACACATACACACAAGGTAAGGAGATAGTAAAACACACACACAAGGTAAGAAGATAGTAACACACAGACAAGGTAAAGAGATAGTAACACACACACATGGTAAGGAGATAGTAACACACACACACACATGCACGCATGCACTTGTACATACATACTCACACATATGCACACACATGTGTATACACATACACATGCATGAACTTGTACATACATACTCAAACACACACGCACAGACACACACACAAACACATGTATGTATATGTACAATGGGTTTCTTTCAGTCTCCATCATATACCAAATCTGCTGACAACACTTGTTCAAAATGCCTCACAATGAGATTGAACCAGAAACCATGTGGTTGGAAAGCAAGCTTCTTACCACACAGCCACGCCTGCACCCAAGTTCAAATCCCCAGCTTAAATAATGACGAAATTATTTTACTAGATTTTTCCTTATTTTCATCAAAATTATTTGAAAGGAAGGCAGCAGATTACAACAGGAATATGGTAACAAAAGGGTTGAAGAATTGATGTATTTGGTATTTTGTTGTTTACTTGTTTGACTGTGGCCATGTTGTGGCAAGGCATGGATGGGTTGTCTTGTTTGCTGAACCACAAAGTTACAGGGATGTAAACAAACCAACAGTGGTCCCCATGTGATAGTAGGTGTACAAAGACATTTGTACATATACCTATATATATATCTATATATATATATATATATTATATATATATTTATAATGAATTAATAAATAAAACATATGCATATATACATACATATATGTACGTATACCTCTACATGTATATATAAATGCATATATGGGTACAGGACACCAAAAAAAAGTCGAACACAATGAGAAACGAAAACATAAACACAAAACCAAGGAATTGGACATTTTTCTTAAACAACGAAAAAATAAAGTACAGGACAAATAACACAAGGAAGACTCCCCTTCTTCAGTCACCATGGTTTCATCTACGCTGCGTTTCGAAGGTATATATATATATATGTGTGTGTGTGTGTGTGTGTGTGTGTGACAGGCTTTCACACAGTTTCCATCTACCAAATTCACTTACAAGGCACTGGGGCTATAGTAGAAGACATTTACCCAATGTGTTGTGCAGTGGGATTGAACCATGAAACTCAAGATTACAAAGCAAGCTTCTTAAGCAGATTGAAATATTTTGTCTGACGACCCTAACGAAAATGAAATTTAATTGTCTTAAAATATTTCTAATACAAGCAGGCATGTTTGCAAATATCAGATCTTAGGAACATCGATTGAATATTATTTGAGATCAATACCAGAACCATGTGTGTGTATTTGTGCATGTGTGCGTGTGTGTGTATGAGCATATGTGTGTGTGTTCCTTAATTTCATTCAGATATTTAATAGATGTGGCAAGCCAGAGATGTCCATGAATTTCAATATAAATATTTTATCGTTTCTGAAGTATAATTTTATGAATCTTTTCATGTATCTTACACGAATCTTTCTCACTGTTTGAATATATTTAAATATATATACATACAAACATACATATATATATCATATGTATATACATATATTTAAATATACATACATACACACACATATATATAATATATACATATATATATATACATATATTTAAATATACATACATATATATACATATATAAATATATATAAAATATACATCCTATATATACATATTTTAAAATACATACATACAACATATATATATATATATCATATATATATACATATATTTAAATATAATACATACATATATATACATAATATATTATAATATTATATATATATATTATATATATATATATATTATATATATATATATATATACATACATATATTTAAATATATGGACATCAAGATAAATTTGTGTGTGCTCTCTTATGCTAAGAGGTCATTGCAGAGATGGAAATAAAAACAAAATACTACAACCATTAACTCTTTTATGGCTATTATCCTCATCAGACACAGGCGTGGGTGTGCTGTAAGAAGCTTGCTTCCCAACCATATGGTTCTGGATTCACTCCCATTGTGTGGTACCTTGGGCAAGTGCCTTCTACTACAACCTCGGTCCAACCAAAGCCTCGTGAGTGGATTTGGGAGACGGAAACTGAAAGAAGCCTGTCATATACATATATATATATATTTCTCCATTTTCTTATTTATAATATATATATATATATATATATGTATATATGTATGTAAAACACACATATATGACGAGCGTCTTTCAGTTTCCGTCTATCAAATCCACTCACAAGGCTTTGGTCAGCCCTAGGCTATAGCAGAAAACACTTGCCCAAGGTGTCATGCAGTGGGACTGAACCCACGACTATGTGGTAGGGAAGCAAGCTTCTTACTACACTGCCACACCTGTACCTATGTTTAATTTTATGAAGAAGCATATCCCTCACTGTCCCCGAGAAAATATCACTTGGACCCTTAAAATGAAAGGATACTCTTCAGTAGAACTTTCTATTTCAATAGACAAGAATAATCATTTTCGTTAGGACCCAGGTCAGTCTTGATCTTCCAACTGTCCCCTTATATATTTTTTAAGTTAGTAGAGTATGAACTGAGGGTGTTCAGTTGCTATATCTAGCAAACTGACTGACTACCTAGAAGCCTACTAACTTTAAGGGCATGAACCATCTCTCATTTCAATTTTGTGGAGAAAACCTGTGATGTTCAAAGAAAACTATAAATTCTTAATGATTTGTGAAAGGATCAACATGCATAAATCTCAATGGCAGATTAGTGCTGCTGCACCTTTCTTATCCAGTGGCACCACTGGCCCTTATCACCCTGCTCTCCCAAAGTGCCAAAGACATTAAAAGCAAATCAAAGGGGAAATCCTGCTCACTGAATGTAATTACATATTACAGAAATTAATTATCAACGAGACTATTTATAGAAGGTTACATTAACAAAAGTCTTGGTGCCGAATTCTTGAGACTGACCAAATTGAAGGGCATGGGAACGAGTGATTTTTACCTTAAGGCACAATATATATATATATATATATATATATACAAAATAAGAAAATGGACAAATACATCCAAATCAAATATCAATTACCAGATAATACCCAATCACATACTTTATTAAATCACCACATAAGAAACTTTAAGGTCAAACATAATAATATAGTATAGAACAAAACAGTGTACATAAAGGAGTGTACATAAATGAGTAATGTGATACAATAAGTACAATATGTATAAGAGAATATAAATATAAGTAAATATAAATATAAATATTTACACATTCCAATATATACAAAATATATATATATATATATATACTTGTATATA
Source organism: Octopus sinensis (assembly GCF_006345805.1). Classification (NCBI taxonomy): domain Eukaryota; kingdom Metazoa; phylum Mollusca; class Cephalopoda; order Octopoda; family Octopodidae; genus Octopus; species Octopus sinensis. The sequence continues at coordinate 10,258 of NW_021827592.1, read as the reverse complement.
TTTGTATATATGTATATGTACATGTATGTGTGTGTATATATATATATATATATATATATATATATACATATGTATGTATATGGGTACTTCACTAGCAGTATATTGGATATATGTTATCCCATGGAGGGTTGCATTTACAACCCCTATCTCAATTTGTATATATATATATATATATAAAAAAGGAAATGAAGAAAATGCTGACAAATAATTGAAGTAATTTAAGTAATTTAATTAGGTGAAAGTTCTTTTTACCGGTTGCGCATTTGTTATGCTTATCAAAATATAAAAGAGAGATTAGAGTCTGTCTCTTATATGTGAAAAAAAGAGGCTCCAGAGTTGTTTTGGATTTGCTTGGTTCGCGCCTAAAATTTGATTGGTCATATGAAGGGGTCACGTGAATGTTGAATGGAAGTTGGTGTTGGGGTAAGAAAAAAGGCCCCAGAGAAGTTAAAATTTGGCTAGTGTCCCGCCTAAAATTTCTTATTGGCCATAATAAAGAGGTCACGTGAATGTTTAGAATTTTCGAAAATAGTGTTGTTGAAAATTCTTATTGTTTCAGGCTGGTCAGTAGACGTCATGTGGATATTTTAAATAGCTTTTTAGCGCGTAGTTAGGGAGTGTATTTCCGCTTGACTGGATAAGTAAGTTCGTTTAGAACAGGGAGAGCTGTATTGTATGTATGTGTGTGCGCGCGCGCGCGTGTGTGTGTTTATATGTATGTTGGGGCGCGCACGCGTGTATATATGTGTATGTGTGGGGGTACAATTTTCAATATTTATAGTTCTGTGGGGCCTTGTGCCTGTATCGGGAAGCAACGTATTGTGTGAAGTCAATATTTACAGCCATTTCCAAAAAATAGTGTTGGATGTTTTGCACCCGTATTCAATTATGTGTATGTGTGGAACCATATATTTGTGTGTGTCATGGTGTTAATATCTGGGTAAAGGTGTGTGTAGGGTGTGTGCAGGGTGTAAGTGTGTTTGTTGTGGGTTCGTGTCGGGGCATGTGTTTAGAAGTGGTCTGTATTTATTAATAAGGTGGGATTCCATGGTTATTCGCTGGGTATGAGTGGCATTGTCTTTAAATTTGTAGAGGGGGAAGATTCTAAAATTGGGATGGAGTTGTGCGGCACAGGTATCAATATGTGCACTAAATGCTATTTTTCTATATTCCTGTATTTTTATTTGGGATCTGTGGACAGTCATGCGTTGGCGGAGGCTATTTTTTGTTTGGCCTATGTAGTGTTCATTACAGCCCAGCAAGTTAAGACATATACTAGGTTTTCTGATGCGCATGTGAAGTTGTGTTTTACTGTGAAACGTTGTCCTTGTTTAAAAGGAATTCCGGACCTTCTATTAGGTTGATGAATATACCACAGTTGGGTCTATTGCATTTGTTTACTGTGGGTTAGTGTTGTGTTGGCAGTACTTTGGCATTTGTTAGGATGGTTTCAATGATTTGGGTTGCCTTTTGCTCTTTATGATTTCGTGTGTTAGGAGGTTTGGTTCATCTATGGTCCTTTTGTAATACAGGAATGTTCTGGAGGATGGTGTCAAAAGCTTCATTGTTGAGGGGGTGTGTGTAGAGATGTATGGTAGAGTATGGGGTTCGATGTAACAGGTTTAGGGCGTCTAAGTTCCTGCGTGCTGAGTTTTAGGGCGCGTTGGATCCCATTGTCAATTAGTGACGTGGGGTAATCCCTGTTTGTAATGTGCCCTTGAGTTCTTGTAAGAGACATCAACACCACCTCTCTGTACTAGTCAACAAATTGGACTCTACTAATGAGGAAACTATTACCGGACACAAACCTCCGAAATCGGCGATAAGCTACAAACTCTGTGTGATACGATCCACACCTTTTTCACCCACCACCAACCCAGCCAAAAACAAGAAGAACCATGTCAAATTGATTCATACAAACTGAAAAATCATATAATCCCAGAATGGAACAAATCCCTCAGAGACAGAAAGTTCTCCTTCTGGAAAATGATTAGAAACAAAAACAAGGCCGAGATATACGAAAAATGGATGAACTCTACTCCTCTAACTCTTCCCGCAAAATACAATAAAAGCCATTCCAATGAACCTGAACCTCAAAGACGACTTAGGGAAGAATGGCATTAGAGAGACTGAAAATGTATGGTATCTATCTATCTATCTATCTATCTATCTATATATATATATATATATCATATATTGTATATATATACACACACACACACATACATATATATATATATATATATATAATATATTGTATACACACACACATTGATATATAAACATACATATACACACATACATGCATATATACACATATACATGCATACACATAGACACACTCAGATACATATAGAAATACATAGAACATACATCCATCTGTATGTATGTATTCATGTATATAGGTGCTCTATATGTGTATTATATATATATATATATATATATATTATATCGTATTAACATAACAGACAGCAGGTCTTTGAATACCATTGTGTACTGTTACCATAAAGCCGAGACAGTTTAAGCTGGTGGAACTGTCTTGTGACAGTCTGAGATAAAGAAGGCATAATGGCATTGTAATAAATGGTATATATTTGGTTATCGCAAGGGCATAAGACGAACAGAATATAATCAGATTAATTATAAAGTGCAACAGTTCACATACACACACACATGCATACGCACACTCACAAACACACACGTGCACATGAACACATACTTCTGTGTCTATGTTCATGTATGTTTATGTATGCATGTATGTATGTATGGGTATTTAATTATGTGATGTTATGTATTCTAGTATGTACATATTTGTATATATATATATATATATATATATATATATATATATGAATAACACACATATATATGTATTCATATACATATATATATATATATACATATATATATGTATTCATACAAACACACACACACACACACATATATATATATACACTACACATATATAAATTCATATACATACATAGTATATATATATATACACATATACACACATATATATACATATATACAAGTATATATATATATATTTGTATATATATTGGAATGTGTAAATATTTAATGCCAGCTAAGTGAATACGTTTACAGTCATATATTCACACACTTGCATGTATATGTGTGTGTGTGTATAATTATGTACACATGTGTATGTACCTATAACTGAATGCTTATATAATGCTAAACATTGTAGTATGCAAGTGTATGTGTGTGTGTGTGTGTGTGTCTGAGTGTATGTGTATATATTTGAAACTTCTTATGTGCTTGCAATCATACATACATAATTTCTCTCTCTCTCTCTCTGTCCCTCAAACACATATATGAATAAATGTATGTATATACGAATATATACATACACGTAGATATATATATGCATACACGTGTGTGCGTGTGTGTGTGCGTGTATATATATATAAATGTTTATAAAATAAATATATATATATTTGTTTATATATATATTTTTATGTATATATATATATATTTATATATACATATACATAAATATATATACATACACACATATATATATACATATATACATATATATATATATATATATATATGAGTATACACACATGTATATATCTAAGAATGTTTGTTTTTATATATTAATTTGTAGTTTTACAGAGCAGACATACAGCCATAAAAATGTATACATACTATATGTATATATATATATATATATATATATATATTATATATAATATATATATATATATATATATATATACAAGCATACACACACATATATATATATCCATCCATCTATCTATCTATCTATCTATCTATCTATCTATCTATCTATATTTATTTATACACACACATTCTGGGTCATAATGAAATGAAGCAGTAATATTAAATGGTGTATATATATATTTTTCTTTACATTATATATATTTCATGTTTGTCCAACCAGACATAATTAATACAAATGAAATAAACTTACAAGTCTGTTATTTCTAATTATTTAGAGAAATTTGATTTGTTTTATTTTTAAAAAATTTTTCTAACACATTTTACGTTTTTGCTTCTTGTTTTTATTACTCTTGAAAACCACCAATAAATAAATAAATAAATAAATAAATAAATAAACAAACAAACTGCTTTAATCGTTATCACAACAAATGTCAATAAGGAACTGACAAAGTGAAAAAAAAAAAAATTCATCCTTGCTTTGCCCAAACTATACAAAATATTTGTATAGTTTGGGAAGGGAAAGAGAATATGATGAAATGTTATTGAAAGTGAAAAATAATAATTTCCAAAATTAGGTAATGTTGTTAACCAGTTTCTGGGTAATCATCATCATCATCATCATGATCGGCATCATCATTTAACGTCCATTTGCCATTCTGGCATGGGTTGGACAGATTGACAGGAGCTGGTCAGCCGAAGAGCTGCTTGGGTACTAGGTCAGTTTTGGCTTGGTTTCTATGGCTGGATGCCCTTCCTAACACCAACCGCTTTACAAAGTGGACTGGGTGCTTTTTACGCAACACAGGCATGGGCGCTTGGACCCAGTACAGGTGCTTTTTATGTAGCACCAGCACCCACAAGCTTGCAAGATAAGGAATGCATAGCTGAAGATGGAATGTAGGGGACATACTCTCTTTTTACTCTTTTACACTTATTTCAGTCATTTGACTGTGGCTATGCTGGAGCACCGCCTTTAGTGGAGCAAATCAACCCTGGGACTTATTCTTTGTAAGCCCAGTACTTATTCTATCGGTCTCTTTTGCCAAACTGCTAAGTGACGGGGACGTAAAAACACACAGCATCGGTTGTCAAGCAATGCTAGGGGGACAAACACAGACACCACACACAACATATATATATATATATATACATATATACAACAGGTTCTTCAGTTTCCCGTCTACCAAATCCACTCACAAGGCATTGGTCGGCCGGGGTATAGCAGAAGAAACACTTGCCCAGATGCCACGCAGTGGGATTGAACCTAGAACCATGTGGTTGGTTAGCAAGCTACTTACCACACAGCCACTCCTGCGCTATACATGCCTGTATGCAAGGACAACCAAGCTTTTGCTTAGCCTGATGTGTCTTCTTAAGTATAGCAAACCACCAAGAGCCTTGGTCCCCTGTCACCCACCTCTGTGAGACCCAATGTCTAAAGTTCTTTCTCATCACTTCATCCAGCATCTCCCTGGTTCTACCCACATTTCAATGTTAACGAATCCAAGGTGTGTCATTGTTGTTATATTTAATGTAAGTAAAGA
>NW_021827591.1:20000-27574 GCF_006345805.1 Octopus sinensis | reverse complement strand
GCTAAGTGAAATGAAGTGTTTTGCTCAAGGACATAATGTACGCCCTAGACCGGGAATTGAAACCCCAATTTTACAATCATGAGCATAACACTCTAACCACTAAGCCATGCGTTTTCTCATATACAAAGACACAACGACAAAAATAAATAAGTAAACAAAATAAATATTCCCTTATTTCAATTAATTTTGAAAAGAATGAAGAATTTAGGGAAATAACTGTCATTTAGTAACCCTTTTGATACCAACCCACCTGAAACCAGCTATGGCTCTGTAGTACAAATGTCTTGTTTTCATAAGTTTTGAATTAAAATCTTCCACCAAACTTTAGTTGCAATTTATGTTCCTAACACTAGCTGAATGATAACAAAGTTATTTTACTAAATTCTTTGCTATATTTAAAATTAATTGAAAGAAACATAGACCACCTCAATAGAAATATGGTAACAAAAGGGTTAAAATATATAACAGAGAAGCAATTCTTAATCCTTTTGATACCAACCCACCTGAAACCACCTCTGAAGTACGAATGTCTTGTTTTCATAAGTTTTGAATTAAAATCTTCCACCAAACCTTAGTCACAATTTATGTTCCTAACAATAGCTTAATGATAACTAAGTTATTTTACTAAATTCTTCGTTATATTTAAAATTAATTGAAAGAAACACAGAGGATTTCAAAATAAATACAGTAATGAAAAGGTTAAAATATATAACAGAGAAACAATTCTTAACCCTTTTGATACCTACATGAAACCGCTTCTGGCTCTGTAGTACAAATGTCTTGCTTACAAAAGCTCTGAATTAAAATCTCCACCAAGCCTTACCCACAATTTATGTTCCTAACACCAGCTTAACGATAACTAAGTTATTTTACTAAATTCTTTTTATATCTAAAATGAATTGAAAGAAACACAGAGCATCTCAAAATAAATACAGCAGTAACAAAAAGGTTAAGCTGGTGTCTGGAACATAAATTAACAGGAAATTTAGATGGAAAGTTTCAGTTCAATCAATTTAGCACTTTGTGCTGAAACACACTGCCTTTTGTTTCAATTAATATTGGAAATAATGATGAATTTAGTCGAATAACTTTGTCAATATTAAACTAGAGTGTTAGGAGCATAAATCAATATGACATTTTGATAAGTCTTAAATTGGATCACTTTAAAGCATAAAGTTTGTCTCATAGAAACAGGAACAGTTTCTGGCAAACTGGTTTCACTATATATTCATATACATATATATATATTATATAGATATAGATAGATAGATAGATAGATTGATAGATAGATAGATGTACATATTCTTTTATTCTTTTATTGGTTTCAGTCATTGAACTACAGGCATGCTGGAGCACTGCCTTTAGTTGAACAAATTGACCCCAGGACTTATTCTTTGTAAGTCTAGTACTTATTCTATCGCTGAACCGCTAAGTTATGGGGACATAAACACACCAACATCGGTTGTCAAACAATTTTGCAGGGACAAACACAGACACACAAATGCATGCATACAGACATACATACATACAGGCATACATACATACATACACACAAACATACATACATACATACATTATATATATATATGCGGGGCTTCTTTCAGTTTTCCGTCTACGAAATCCACTCACAAGGCTTTGGTTGAGTCGAGGCTATAGTAGAAAACACTTGACCAAGGTGCCATGCAGTGGGACTCAACCCAGGACCTTGTGGTTTGTAAGCAAGCTACTTGCCACACAGCCACTCCTGCACCTGTATATGTATGTATACATATATATACACATACATACATACATACATACATACATATATATATATATATATATATATACACATATATACACGTACACATATACACACACATATACATACAGACACATGTATACATATACACACACATTCACCTGCATGCAGAAATATATAGTTATATGTGTGTTTGGGGGATATGAGAGAAAAACTCTTTTTTGAAATCTACTGAAAGCTATAAAAACTGTTTTTGATATGAGTAAGGGTGGGAAACACCACATCGTGGGTATATCAGTAAGCCATTACTGCTATTAATGATGATGATGATGATGATGACAAGTATGCAAATAAGTCTGAATACATGAGATAGAGAAAGAAAAGGAATGGGGGACAGAGGAAGAGTAGAGAGGGAGAGGGGAGGAGAGAGAGAGAGAGTCACATGTAATTAAATGTGGGGAAATAACAAAATAATTAAAACTTTTTCTTAGTTAAGAAAGAAAATTCTTTTCTCTCTCTCACTACACACACACACACACACTCACACACTCATGTACACACTTCTATATATATACATACATACATATATATATATATATACATATATGCTTATATGCTTATATATACATTTATACATATATATATATATGCATATATATATGTACATATACATATGTGCATACATACACACACACACACTCATGTACACACTTCTATATATATATATATATATATAGTTATATAGCAAAAACTGTCCGACAAACGGCAACGGGAAACTCAGAGTAACAGGTTTTGTTGAATTTTCTGCTGCTTTAAATAAAGTATATAGTTATATATATATATATATACATACAATACATATATATATATATATACATATATGCTTATATGCTTATATATACATTTATACATATATATATATTGCATATATATATGTACATATACATATGTGCATACATACACACACACACACTCATGTACACACTTCTATATATATATATATATATATAGTTATATAGCAAAAACTGTCCGACAAACGGCAACGGGAAACTCAGAGTAACAGGTTTTGTTGAATTTTTGCTGCTTTTTAAATAAAGTATAGTATATATATATATATATACATACATATATGCTTATATGCTTATATATAAATTTATACATATATATATGTATATATATGCACATATACATATACATATACATATGCACATATACATATGTGCATACATACACACACACGCACACATACACACACATACAAATATGTAGAAACATTATTATTTCTAAATCTCTCAATGAGAGACATTCAGTAACAGTACTCTAAAGTAAAGATTATTTGCCAACATATAGCCAGCTGGAGACGATGTTTCCCGGGGTTAAATAACAGAAACATTCCTCCCAGCCAGGACTGTCACATTATGTTGGCAAATAATCTTTACTCTCTCTCTCTATATATATATATACATATATATAAATGCTATCTAAGTGGCTCCCATGGTGGAGGCACGCAATAAGCACCAGGCATGCATGGGTCGTTGCCAGTGCTGCCTGACCGGATCCCCATGTCGGAGGCATGTAAATAGTACCCTCCGAACATAGTTGATGCTAGCCTCCCTGCCCCGACTGGCTCCTGCACCGGTAGCATGTACCACCTTTAGTCAAACAAGTCAACCCCAGGACTTATTCTTTGTAAGCCTAGTACTTATTCGATTGGTGTCTTTTGCCGAAGCACTAAGTGATGGGGATGTTAGCACATCAACATTGGTTGTCAAGCGATGGTCGGGGTGACATACACAGACACACAAACACACATACACACGCACAAACATACACACACACACACACACAACACACACACACACATATATATGACTGGCTTCTTTCAGTTTCCGTCTATGAAATCTACTCACAAGGCTTCGGTCGGCCCGAGGCTATAGTAGAAGACACTTGCCCAAGTTTCCACGCTGTGGGACTGAACCCAGAACCATGTGATTGGTAAGCAAGCTACTTCCTACATAGCCACACTGTGCCTATACATGTATATATGATTTAATGTTCATCTTTCCATGCGAGCATTGTCCAGGTGCAGTTTGTTCAGGTAGATTTTATACAGCTAAATGCCTTTTCTGTCCCCAACCCTGACCTGTCTTTTTTTAAGTTAAAGTAATATTACTCCAAGGCAGACATGTTTACTCAGAAGAATGGAAATTACGAACACTGCTTGTATGTAAGTGACACTTGTTTACAGCTTTCACACGGTGACACACCAAAGAGACACTAAGGTATACTCACCCATACAAAACATGTATATATATATTTACAAATATATATATCCACATCCTTACATCCACCCTGTGGAGGTGCATGGCTTAGTGGTTAGGCTATTGGATTCCAGATTGTAAGGTTGTGGTTTCAATTCCTGGACCGGGTGACGCGTTGTGTTCTTGAGCAAAACACTTCATTTCACATTGCTGGCAAAGATGAGTAATTCTGAAATGGACCAGGTAGCTATTAATTTTTAAGACGAATTGTAGGGTAGGTGAGAGAGACCAGATCTGGCCAGTTTGAACATAAAACAGGCAGAATACTTTTGGCTGGATATGGTCAGTTTAAATGCTAAAGGGTTAAGAGAAAAATTGGGCTTAATAGGCCCCAGTGTGCAAGAGAGAAGACTGTGCTGGTGTGAGCCATGCGATGTGTATGGACGTGGACAGGTGTGTAAAGAAGTGCTGATCTCTAACTGTGGAGGGACCCTGTGGAAGAGGTAGATGGAAAAGGTAGACCCCAGGGAAATGTGGGACTAGGTAGTGAAATATGATCTTCGGATGTTGTGTCTTATGGGGTTGATGACAAATGATTGAGACTTTTGGTGATTTGTTATGCTTGAGAAGACATATCAAGGTAATGGGCTGGTGTCGGTGACATGTGAATGACACCTGTGCTGGTGACATGTGAACGGCACCTGTGCCAGTGACATGTGAACGACACCTGTGCCGGTGACATGTGAATGACACCTGTACTGGTGACAGTTAAAAGACACCCAGCACATTCTGTGGAGTGGTTGGCATTAGGAAGGGCATACAGCCATAGGAAACCATGCCAAATCAGATTATGGAACCTGGTGCAGCTCTCTAGCTAACCAGTTCCTATCAAACCGTCCAACCCATGCCAGCATGGAAAACAAGTGTAAAATGATGATGATGATGATGATGATGATCTATACATGCACACACACACACACACACACACACATACAAACACAGATCCATGCATATTTGTATGCAGACACATCTTCACCCCTCCACGCCAAACTCTCGTTTGTTCCATTAAACTCACAACCAAAATCAATCATTCTTTTTCTCTATTTTCATTACCAAAACTCATTTATTGATTTCTATATTTTTTCTTTTTGTCACCCGGCTAATATGTTTTGTTAGTTGTATTGATTTCTAGCGAAAGCACAAAGCTCTAGATTTACTGGGTGGTGGTTACAGCTTATAACACCAACCCCAGTTTGTGACTGGTATTTAAGTTTATCAGCCCCTGGGTGGATGAAATGTAGAGATGACTTTGATGAGATTTGAACCTGAAAATATAAAAATTTGTAATTAAATAATTCTTTGTGATTTTACCACCAGACCAGCAATTTTAAGGGGGAGCAGAGTCAGTTGATTGCATTGATCCCACCCCCAGTGTCCAACTGGTACTTATTTTATTGACCCCAAAGGCGGCGAGATGGCAGAGTCTTTAGCACACCGGGCGAAATGCGTAGCTGTATTTCGTCTGCCGTTATGTTCTGAGTTCAAATTCTGCCGAGGTCCACTTTGCCTTTCATCCTTTTGGGTTCGATAAATTAAGTACCAGTTACGCACTGGGGTCAATATAATCGACTTAATCCGTTTGTCTGCACTTGTTTGTCCCCTCTGTGCTTAGCCCCTTGTGGGTAGTAAAGAAATAATTTCATTGACCCCCAAGTGGATGAAGAGTTAGGGTTACAGCTTATATCACCAGCCCCAGTTTGTGACTGGTATTCAAGTTTATCAGCCCCTGGGAGGATGAAATGTAGAGATGACTTTGATGAGATTTGAACCTGAAAAATAAAAATTTGTAATTAAATAATTCTTTGTGATTTTACCACAAGACCAGCAATTTTAAAGGGAGCAGAATCAGTTGATTGCATTGACCTCCCTCACTCGCCCAGTGTCTAACTGGTACTTATTTTATTGACCCCAAGTGGATGAAGGGCAAAGTTGACCGTGTCATAATTTGAACTCAGAGCATAATGGGTTGACAGAAATACCAAGAGGCATTTTGTTCAGTGCTCTAACGACTCAGCCAGCTTGCTGTTGTAATTAAATAATCTTTTCTACTCTAGGCACAAGACCCAAAAGTTTGGGAGAGGCGGTCAGTCGATTAGATTGACCCCAATATGCAACTGGTACTTAATTTATCGACCCCTGAAAGGATGAAAGGCGAGATCGACCTTGGCAGAATTTGAACTCAGAACATAAAGACAGACGAAATACTGCTAAGCATTTCACCTGGTGTGCTAACAGTTCCACCAGCTCGCTGCCTTGTAATTAAGTAATGCAATTTATTTCTTCTCATTCTCTAATGATTCTGCCAATCTTTTGTGTCCTTCCTCCATTTGCCATTGTACTATGCCTTCATCTAGGAAGCATGTGGGAATCCTGTGATGTGCTTCCTGCATGTAGGTCTCATGTGCAAGTCCTACCTTAACATGCTTTCATGTAGGGACCATGTAGATATCACTCATTGCTGCATTTTCATGCAATACTTCAATGTATGGCCCATGTAGGATTTCTATGTTGGTATTTTTTCATGTAAAGTCCATGTAGGAATCACTTTCATGTTGGAAACCATGTGAGGTTCTTGTAATGCTACACTTCCATGTAGGGACCCGTAGGGTTCCTATGTTAACACACTTTCATTTAGGGTCCATAACAGGAGTCACACGGCAATGCATTTTCATGTGGGAACCATGTAGGATTCCTGTAATACCACGTTCCCATGTAGTGTTCATATAGAATTCACAGACATTCAAATACACACACACACACATACACGCACGCACGTTCATATTTCATTATATGTATATATAGCCCTTGACAGCGTGGAAAGCGGATGTTAAATGATGATGATGCTGATGCTGATGCTGATGTGTGTATGTATGTATGTATGTATGTATGTATGTATGGGTGTAATGTATGTATGTATGTATGTATTTATGTATGTATGTTATGTATGTATGTAATGTATTATGTATGTGTTTGTATGTATGTATGTATGTATGTATGTATGTATGTGTGTATGTATGTATGTATGTTGTATGTATGTATTTTGTATGTGTGTATGTGGTGTATGTATGTATGGATGTCTGTATGTATGTATGGTGTGTATGTAGTATGTGTGTATGTATGTTTGTTATGTATGTATGTATGTATGTATGTGTGTATGTATGTATGTATGTATGTATGTATGTATGTATGTGTGTGTGTAGATGTATGTATGTAGGTTATGGTGATGTATGTATGGTGTATGTATGTATGTGTGTATGTATGTGTGTATGATGTATGTATGTATGTATGTATGATGTATGTATGTATGTATATAAAAGGACAGATCTAGAGTGTAATGTATACGCAGCCAAATTTAGCAACTATCTAAGTGTTCCTATGAGAGAAATGCTACAATTAAACAGAGATACTTTTTATGTATGGGTGTGGAGATATATATATATATATATATATACACGTGTATATATTTCTATCAATCTATCTATACATAGATAAATATAAATACACACACATGC
>NW_021827591.1:0-17500 GCF_006345805.1 Octopus sinensis | reverse complement strand
TAGCAGCTCGGCAGAAGGACCAATAGAATAAGTACTAGGCTTACAAAGAATAAGTCCTGGGGTTGATTTGCTTGACTAAAAGGTGGTACTCCAGCATGGCCACAGTCATGAATAAGAATAAAAGAATAAAATAATCACATGGTCAAAATCTCTTAACTACAAGATAATCTTTTATTCTTTTACTCTTTTACTTGTTTCAGTCATTTGACTGTGGCCATGCTGGAGCACCGCCTTTAGTTGAGCAAATCGACCCCAGGACTTATTCTTTGTAAGCCTAGTACTTATTCTATTGTTAGCATGCTGAGCGAAATGCTTAGCCGTATTTTGTCTGCTGTTATATTCTGAGTTCAAATTCTGCCAAGGTCGACTTAGCCTTTCATCCTTTCGGGGTTGATAAATTAAGTACTAGTTACGCATTGGGATCGATGTAATCGACTTAATCCCCTTGTCTGTCTTTGCTTGTCCCCTCTGTGTTAAGCCCCTTGTGGGCAATAAAGAAATAAGAAATTGAACCTCCTTACAATACTCTCAGGGAGTTCATGGTATGAAATTCATTGTCATTGCTCCAATTTGATCACCAATGCCATGTATTTAGTTTAAAAGCATTAAAAATAGGGTGGGGATCAGTGGGCCCCATTTAAGTGGCACTTTAGAAATTCAATCTCTTTACGATACTTCATGGGAGTTCATGGTATGAAATTCATTGTCATTGCCCCGATTTGGTCGCCAATGACATGTATTTAGTTTAAAATGCAGTAAAAATAGGCGGAAGGGGCGTGGATCAGTGGGGCCCCAGTTAGGCAGCCCTTAAAAAAACAGACCCCCCCTCCTTAGGGCATTCCCTGGGATTAGGGGAGTTGCTGGTTTGAGTTTCGTTATCCTTGCACCAATGGTCTGGGAGAAATTAATGAACATATAAACATAACAGACAGAGAAACATCACTCGAATTTATATTAAGATAGAACCATGGTCTCAGGTACCAAAAAAGGTGAAAAAAATTTATATTGATTGCATTGTATTGTATTTATCTCAATGTTTTTAAAGTCTTAAATTTAGTTATTAAATGATCAGTTTATATTGCAATCGGATGTTTATGATTTAATTAGATATTTCATAATTAATGTAAAATTTAATTGCTTTTTTTTTCTTTTGGATTTCAGATATTTGATTTGATCCCAAGTTGAAAATGGCAGACACAAATCCATCTAAAAAAGGTAAGTTTAAAGAGAGCTTTGATGATGATGATGATGATGATGATGATAATGATGTTGATGATGATGTTGATGATGATGATGACGACGATGATGACGATGATGATGATGATGATGATAGTGATGATGTTGATGATGATGACGATGATAGCAATGAAGACAATATTGATGATGATGATGATGATGATTATAATGACTACAAAGATGACGACGACAATGATGAGGCTAAATACCCACCCCTGACCATTTGCGGGTGGGGCTGCCTGAGCAATGTCCACCCTACTGCAAGGCTTCAGCCAGTCTGGTCTTCCTTTTCCCTTCCCCATCCTCAGAAACCCCGAGAAATATTACAAGTACTGTCCCTCTGATTTTAACTAAAACCCTAACTCCTCCTCTCATATTTTTGGATTAGTGTATCTTGGACTACATTTGTTTATTTCAGATGGTAGAATGTGATTTGAAGGAAATTTGGCTATTGTTTCAAATAGATCAAGTTGAGGGTTCTTTCTTGGGTCGTCTGTAAAGAGATACCAAAGGTACACACTATATCTGCGTACCACAGTAAAGTACAATACTCATATTTATGGGTAGGTACCACATTGCGGTACAGTCTCCATAGTTGTAAGTTGGTACCACAATGAAGTGTGATTCACTTTACTGCATACAGGTACCATTGTGAAGTACACTCTACTTAGCTGTAAGCAGGTACTACAGTATCACAGAAAGGTACATTTCACCTAACCATAGGTACCATTGGGAAGTGCAGCCCTCTTGGTTGTACCATGTTCTCTGTTTTTTGTCTTTGTTACCTTACACATTCACTAGCTTTCTTACAAAGGAGTCTAATGCTTAGACTTTTTGGGGGGTAACAAGATCGAACTGTCTCAAGTGTAACTGCCTGAAACTGTTGTGACTTCTGGTACTTGACTGAGGAAACAAGGCCACAAATGACTCGTCGATTTTTGCCTGTCCTTCTAATTGTTGTTTCTCTTGTCTGCCTTTGAATCATCTATCTGTTCGAATGCTTTAATGTCCTCTATTGCGACCCTTACAGGTTAGCCACATTTAAGTGGCAAATGTACTTCATGAGATATATATATATATATATATATATATGGAGTTTACCCAACTAAGCTCATCCATGGGTACTGGCTATCAGACAAGACAATAATCCAGAGATTGCTTTATCAAACACATATCTGAAAATCTATGAATATGTTGAGAGTCTAGTTTTCACAACTACAAACGAGAAGCTACAAATGGATTTCTTATCTAAATAGATGGGTCAATAAATACATCCCATGGACATTAAAAGCATTATTGAAGAACACACCAATAAAATCCTTTTACCGAGATAGAAACTGTCAATCATTCATTATACTGCCTGATAATGAAAACACTTTTTTTTTTCTATTTCTTTATTCTTTCTATTTGTTTTCTTTTGTTTTTCTATTCATCCCTCTTTGTGACCGGCTAAGTCAAACTAGTGACTTGCTTTGTTCTGTTTTGTTCTGCTTGTACTATGAAAATATATTTATGTAAACATGTCCAACTCGATATAGTTATAAATTATTGATAATTCAAGTTACTGCTGCAAATGAATTTTATACATAATTCTGATGAGTCTGATTCAATAGCTGTTATTACTGTGATTTCTCAGGAATCAATACTTGCATATATCATTGCATAATATAGTAAGATTCATGAGATTGAATTCAGACAAAACAATTGTCATTGTACAAGGATGAGTCAAAAAGTAATGCCATTTTGTTTAGGACAGGTACAATTACCAACACAGGAACATGTATCATACATCAAAATAAATTACATCCCTACTTCTCAACATAGTCACCGTTTCTCTCAATAGCAACGTTCCACTTTCAAATGAATTCCATAATTATCAGCATAATTATAATTAGGGTTCAGCAAAAATTGCTTCGCCACATACCAAAATTTAGAAATAGCAGTTAAATACTATTCCACTACCATAAGATATCTCCCAGACAGTAATACTCTCAACTCACGCAGGTAAAGTGAAAAAATAACGAACCCACCTGGCTTTGATTAACTATATACCGGACTACTTGGTAAAATTATTAATCATTAATTGTTTAATTAATTTTACCCTTTATTATTATTATTATTATTATTCTATGTTTGACTTTTGCTTCATATTTGTACAAGTTGGCTCCAAGTCTCACCCAGAGACCTCAAGAGGCAACAGGTTGGAAGTTGATGTTGTTGTTATGCCAAGTGTGCCATATATTTGGGGTTTTTTTGGGGTGTTGTACTAGTGAATGTCTAAAAAAAAAAAAACGAAAATTAGGTTTGTTTTAAACCTTGAGATTACATAGAAAGTATTTTGCGTAGGATATGAGCAGTTCCCATGAGCACTATCTTTTGAATTTCTGCCATTTTTGGGTTTCCTGGTATCTGAGTTAGGTAGCAATCAGCCCCTTTTGCTATCATTCCCAGGGCACCTATAACAACAGGTATTGTTTTAGTCTTCGGGTTCCACATTTTGCTGATTTCTATTTCAAGATCTTTATATTTGCTCAGTTTTTGGTGGGTCTTGACAGATACATTTATATCTTTATATAAATGTATCTGTGGCCTAGTGGTTAGGGCAGCGGACTCGCGGTCGCAGGATCGCGGTTTCGATTCTCAGACCGGGCGTTGTGTGTGTTTATTGAGCGAAAACACCTAAAAGCTCTACGAGGCTCCGGCAGGGGGTGGTGATCCCTGCTGTACTCTTTCACCACAATGGCGGTGCCCCAGCATGGCCACAGCTCAAGAGCTGAAACTGGAAAAACAAAAACAAAAACAAAACAATACGTTTATATATTATTATTTATATACGTTTATTATTATTATTATTATTATTATATTATTATTATATATATGTATGTATGTATGTATGTATATAACTGTTTTCTTAATATTTTCAATATTTTATATTTTAGATTCTGATGACACCCCTTCTTCACAGCAAGCAGCCCCTGATTCACCTCCTTCACAAGGTGCATACCCAACTCTACCACCTTCTACTCCATCGAATGTTACCCCTCAACAGCAATCGCAAGGGTACCCTACCCAGCCGCAGTCACAGGGGTACCCAAACCAGCAACAGCCACAAGGATACAACGCTCAGCAGCCACCACCACAGGGCTACCCCAACCAACAACAGCCCCCACCGCAGGGGTACCCGACCCAGCAACAGCCACAAGGGTACCCAACCCAGCAACAACCACAGGGGTACCCAAACCAACAACAGCCACAGGGGTACCAACAACCATCACAGGCGTACCAACAACCATCACAGGGGTACCAACAACCATCACAGGGGTACCCTAACCAGCAGCCACCACAAGGCTACCCAAGACAACAGCAGCCACAGGGGCATCCTAATCAACAGCAACCACAACAAGGTTACCCTAATCAGCAACAGCCTCAGGGCTACCCTACTCAACAGCAACCCCAGGGGTACCCTAACCAGCAACCACAAGGACACTACAATCAACAACAAGGGTATCCAAACCAGCAGCCTCAAGGCTACCAGGGTCAACAACCTGGCTATGCCCCACCCCAGTCAGGAGGCTACTCACAGCCACCAGTATCAGGCCAAGGTCAAGGTAAGCCTCCTGCACCACCTGGGTATGTACCCCCACCAACAACAAATGCCTCAAAATCCCAGCCACCTGTGCCACCAGGGTTCACTTCCGAATCAGCCATAGGATTTAATCAGCCTAGAGCCCAGCCTCAAAACACAGGTATGTCGATGGCTATATTATATATAACAAGGGTACTTTATATACTAACAGGGTACATACTCTTTACTCTTTTACTCTTTTACTTGTTTCAGTCATTTGACTACGGCCATGCCAGAGCACCGCCTTTAGTCGACTTATTATTCGTAAGCCCAGTACTTATTCTATCGGTCTATTTTGCCGAACCGCTAAGTAACGGAGACATAAACACACTAGCATCGGTTGTCAAGCAATGCTAGGGGGATAAACACACACATACACACACACTTATATATATATACATATATACGACAGGCTTCTTTCAGTTTCCGTCTAACAAATCCACTCACAAGGCATTGGTCAGCCCGGGGCTATAGCAGAAGACACTTGCCCAAGATGCCACGCAGTGGGACTGAACCCGGAACCATGTGGTTGGTTAGCAAGCTACTTACCACACAGCCACTAAGGAGTTTAATTTGTAATGTATATTTTTAATTATTTCATTCTTTTGCCCATGGGGTCGGGGGCATTCTCATGTTCGTATGCGACAGTCAGAGGCACAAATCATGAGATATCTAAGCTGTACTCTTACTCCTACTCTTTACTCTTTTACTTGTTTCAGTCATTTGACTGCGGCCATGCTGGAGCACCGCCTTTAGTCGAGCAACTCGACCCCGGACTTATTCTTTTTGTAAGCCCAGTACTTATTCTATCGGTCTCTTTTGCCGAACCGCTAAGTAACGGACACATAAACACACCAGCATCGGTTGTCAAGCAATGCTAGGGGGACAAACACACACACGCATATATATACACTTGCGTCAGAAATTAATTAGCACTTCTCAAATTTCTACATTAAATAGGTTAAATCAATTAACCTATGAGCTGTTCAAAACGTCTTACGCGATGAGAAAACTTAGTATGGTGTGATTTCGGTCCTTGCGAGGCGCTACCTATATCTATTAAACAAAGGAAGATTTGTCTGCATCCGCACTCCAATTTGTAGCACTGCTGTGTCAACATCATAAGGCTGTAGACTCTCAAACTGCTCTGCAAACAAAGTTACGTCATTGTTCTGTGCAACAGTGAACTCGCAACAAAGCAATAGTTCGAGATATGGCCACTAGGTGACAGCACATACCTTGAGTGAAGAGCAAATCAAGGGTGCTAATTAATTTCTGACGATAGTGTACATATATAGTTAATCCAAACAAGAAAGCACAAAAAGACACAACAACACGAGGACGTGGAACAAATATAGTATTATTGGACGCTCAGGAAAGAAGGAAAGAAGGAAAGAAGGAGGGTTTAACGTTTCGAGCGGAGCTCTTCGTCGGAAACATAGGAGAAGGAAAGATCCAGAGAAAGGAAGACAGAGGGAAAAAAAAAAAATCGCCAACGGTACACACGTGGTCACATATACATATATACAACGGGCTTCTTTTCAGTTTCCGTCTACCAAATCCACTCACAAGGCTTTGGTCGGCCCGAGGCTATAGTAGAAGACACTTGCCCAAGGTGTCACGCAGTGGGACTGAACCTGGAACCATGTGGTTGGTAAACAAGCTACTTACCACACAGCCACTCCTACGCCTATCAAACATTTAATAATAATGAAATTTTTGTATACAGTGCTCAGGTGCACCACAACTTGTCAGAAAGTGCATATAAAGTACATGCAGTAATGTAGAAATGTCTGGAAAGCGAACAATGTATGAGTCAGATACATGCTTGTGTGTGTATGGAAGGGAGAAAATCAAGTGTAGTGTTGGAGAATCTCAGGAAGCATGGAAGTTTTGAAGGATGCAGTGCTCCGACAACTAACAGCTGATGCCGGCAGTTTGTTCCATGCTTCAGCAACTCTCAGCGTGAAAAAATGTTTCCTGAAGTCATGGAGCTGTGCTGTTTTTTCTTACTTTGTAAATATGTCCACGGTGTTAGATGGGTGGAGTTTGAAAAGGTGCTCAGAGTTATTGTTTGTACGATGGTTGATATAAAAATGTACATCTCAAACATTTATAAGAATTGCATTGATTCTTTCTTTTTACACTAAAGTTTGACTTTATGGGACAAATACTAACAAACAAAATGATTTTTTCAAGAGAATCAAAAAAGTGGATAGATTTTAGACAGATATTAATAGAGTTACATGAATGCCTACCTAATTATGTAGACATAATATATGTTTATGCATGTATATATGTGTGTGTGTGTGTGTGTGTGTGTTCGTGTGTGTTTGGCATGTAAAAAGCCACCACTACACTACAATGTTCATATGAACATTTAATGTGGTTTTAGAGTCAAGTTTTGGCTGCTATTTCCAGCGTGGTGGTGAACATTTAATGTGGTTTTAGAGTCAAGTTTTGGCTGCTATTTCCAGCGTGGTGGTGAACATTTAATGTGGTTTAGAGTCACGTTTTGGCTGCTATTTCCAGCGTGGTGGTGAACATTTAATGTGGTTTTAGAGTCAAGTTTTGGCTGCTATTTCCAGCGTGGTGGTGAACATTTAATGTGGTTTTAGAGTCAAGTTTTGGCTGCTATTTCCAGCGTGGTGGTGAACATTTAATGTGGTTTTAGAGTCAAGTTTTGGCTGCTATTTCCAAGATACCCTAAATTATAATTTTAATAATAATTATTACCTTTGAAGGTTTTTATTCCCATGCTGGCCACTTGATAAGTTCGATATTTAAATTAACGATCTTATCCATATTTATATAAATTTATATATTTATCTGTACATCTATCTATCTATCTATCATCTATCTATCTATCTGTCTATCTATCTGCCTATCTCTCTATCTATCTATCTATCTAACTATCTATCTATCTACCTGTCTGTCTGTTTGTCTTTCTGTCTGTCTGTATGTCTATCTGTCTGTCTATCTATCTATCTATCTATCTAAATGTGGTAACATATAACAATATTGACCAAGGGAACCGTGGTCTTTTTCGTAGGCTTTTCTTTCCACGGATAAACCTTACTTGCTTTCCCCTTTACACCATACATCATGACACTGTGATACACGATCCCTATTGATCGTTTTTTTCCTCTCCCCCTTTTTTCCTCTTTTTTCTTCTTTTTTCATTTTTCATTTACTTTTTTTCCCTTTTTTCTTTTTTCTTTTCCTTTTTTTTGTTCTTTTTTCCCTTTTACGATCCCTTTTGATCGAAAACCTACGCCATCTTTTTTTTTTCTTCTCCCCCAAAAGAAAAGCTCTACCTTGTAACTTGTCCCATCTGTGTGCAGCCCTATGTGGCCAATAAAGAAACATATCTCTATCTATCTATATCTATCTATCTATCTATCTCTATCTATCTATCTGTCTATCTATCTATCTATTTATCTATCTATCTATCTATTTATCTATCTATTGCCTGCCTGCCTGCCTGTCTGTCTGTCTATCTCTTTAGGTACCCCAGCCTTCAGTCACAGTATCATCCTATCTATATTTTGCAGGTGGTCAAAATATGCCACAATGGATGGCCCGTCCAGAAAACACGTCCAACTGCCCTCCTGGCCTGGAATACTTGACCATGGTGGATCAAATTCTCATACAACAACAAGTGGATGCTTTGGAGAGTAAGTCCTGGCTAATGCTAGTGGTCTAACTGATATTGAATGTACCTTACTGCGAAACCCTTGGTCTAAGTGTTTGTTAGTTCAACTTTTTGGAGATTTAACTTATGTTAAGCGGACTATTTGGTTGTTTGATCGTTGCTGGTCTAACTCAAAGTTCCTCAATGGTTTTTGATTTATGGAATCCTTTGATTTCTGTTTTCTCTACCATTTGATGTTTAAATAAAATCCTATATTTTTATAATCAAACTAGCAGTATTGCCCGGCGTTGCTCAGGTTTGTTTCCACCCTTTAGAATTGGAATTTTTGAAAAATAAAAATTTTGCATTATGTAGCTTTTTATTCTCTTTAAGTGAACATTTTTCTGGTTGAAATACACCGAAAAATGACGACACAGCAGTCAAAAAATCGTAAAAAATAGGGATTTTCATAGAAAAAAAGCACCTTTTTGATGTAAATAATTTTTGGTGTTAACATGGTCCGATTTGAATTTTTTGTTCTACGGAAGAGCAAGCCTTCTTCTATGATACTCTCAATTTTGGTCAACTTGCGCTGCAGGGTCTTGGAGGAGATAGTGTTAGTTGAAGGCTACCAAACCTGCCATACACAGACATCTTCAGCTTTATATGTAGAGAGATATTGTTAGGAATTACTCTCTTTTACTCTTTTACTTGTTTCAGTCATTTGACTGTGGCCATGCTGGAGCACCGCCTTTAGTCGAGCAAATCGACCCCGGGACTTATTCTTTGTAAGCCCAGTACTTATTCTATAAGTCTATTTTGCCGAACCGCTAAGTGACGGGGACGTAAACACACCAGCATTGGTTGTCAAGCAATGCTAGGGGGACAAACACAGACACACAAACACACACACATACACACATATATATATATATATATATATACATATACACGACAGGCTTCTTTCAGTTTCCGTCTACCAAATCCACTCACAGGGCATTGGTCGGCCCGGGGCTATAGCAGAAGACACTTGCCCAAGATGCCACGCAGTGAGACTGAACCCGAAACCATGTGGCTGGTTAGCAAGCTACTTACCACACAGCCACTCCTGCGCCTAT
Source organism: Octopus sinensis (assembly GCF_006345805.1). NCBI lineage: Eukaryota > Metazoa > Mollusca > Cephalopoda > Octopoda > Octopodidae > Octopus > Octopus sinensis. The sequence continues at coordinate 7,887 of NW_021827591.1, read as the reverse complement.
ATATAAAAAAGATTGCTGAAATGTTTTACTCTCTCTTTTACTCTTTTACTTGTTTCATGGAAAAATATGATCCAAGCCAAAAAATGATTTTTCTAAAAGCAATTGCTCACAATCTTAAGTTATAAGACAAAATAAACATGTAATACAGCAAACCTTAAAATAAGCGTTTTTTTAAAAATTCAGGTATTTGTTCTTCCATTTTGCCTATGATCTCGACGAATTGACTGATGATGAATTGACTGATGACAAATTGACTGATGACGAATTGACTGATGATGAATTGACTGACAACGAATTGACTGATGACGAATTGACTGATGATGAATTGACTGACAACGAATTGACTGATGACGAATTGACTGATGACGAATTGACTGATGATGAATTGACTGACAACGAAATGACTGATGATGAATTGACTGACAACGAATTGACTGACAATGAATTGACTGACGACGAATTGACTGACGACGAATTGACTGACGATAAATTGGCTGACGACGAATTGACTGACGATGAATTGACCTGGGGACAAATTAACCAATGACGAATTGACTGGGGACAAATTAAATGACAACAAATTGCCGTCAATGAATTAACTGGACACCCTTGGGAGATATAATATAACTTTCTCCATACTGTTTTGTAAATAGCTAAAGTTTAATGAGGTAGTGAGCCTGTCTCAAGGTGTTGAAATTATGTTGATATCTGATCAACAGCTGATGAAGGTCTGTTAAACATGTTTTTGTTTTTCCTGTTTTTCATGAATATCTCTGTTTATTGTTGCCATCCTGTAGACACTCTCAAGTTACTTCAGGCATTTGTTCTTCCATTTTGCCTATGATCTTGACGAATTGACTGACGATGAATTGACCTGGGGACAAATTAACCAATGACGAATTGACTGGGGACAAATTAAATGACAACAAATTGCCGTCAATGAATTAACTGGACACCCTTGAGAGATATAATATAACTTTCTCCATACTGTTTTGTAAATAGCTAAGGTTTAATGAGGTAGTGAGCCTGTCTCAAAGTGTTGAAATTATGTTGATATCTGATCAACAGCTGATGAAGGTCTGTTAAATATGTCTTTGTTTTTCATGTTTTTCACATTGGACACTCTGGAGTTACTTGGTTCTTTGAGAGATATAATTTTTTCCATAGATATAAACTGTTTTGTAGATATGGCGAGGTTGAAAAATCATTCAACAGTCTCTCTATTTATCCCATTCTTAAATAATTTCCTTTTTTCTTTCTTCACTTTATTTCTCCAGCTTTTACCTCATTTGAATCTTCAAACAAATACACTGTCCTTAATTCTTTGGGTCAGCAGGTTTACATAGCAGCAGAAGGTAAGATGGAGTATTTGGTACTTTTTCTCTATTCCAACTCTCTCATACCCCTTCTCTATACCTTCTCCACCCTTTTCACACCTTTCTTCATTATTGTTCTGTATAGTAAAGAGTCATACTAAACTTACCAAATTTTTATTTCAAATTTACATAAAACTTTACCTCTCTGGCCTTCATTGCCCCTTTTCTCTCCCTTTAACACTATCTTCTCTCTGTTATCTCCCTAATTCCTCTACGCACTCTCCAACCTCCCTCTGATCTTTCTCTCTGAGTGCTTCCTCTCCCTTTCTCTCATCTTTCACTCTCTCTCTCTCTTTCTCTATCTATCTATCTATCTATCTATCTCTCTTTCTCTATCTATCTATCTATCTATCTATCTATCTATCTATCTATCTCTCTTCTCTATCTATCTATCTATCTATCTGTCTATCTATCTATCTCTCTTTCACTATCTCTCTCTCTTTCTCTCTCTCTCTTTCTCTCTCTCTCTCTCTATCTATCTATCTATGTGTTTCATCTCTCTTTCTCTCACTTTCTTTCACCTTGTGTTATTCTCTGTACTCTCTATTCCCCCTCTATGTGCCTCTTTACCCCTCCTTCCTCCCACAAACTTTGTTTTCCCTCTCTCTCTCTCAATCTATTTATCTCTCTCTCTCTCTCAATCTATTTATCTCTCTCTCTCTCTCTCTCAATCTATTTCTCTCTCTCTCTCTCTCTCAAACTATTTATCTCTCTCTCTCTCTCTCAATCTATTTCTCTCCCTCTCTCTCAATCTATTTATCTCTCTCTCTCTCTTTCTCTCCTCAGAGTCAGAGTTATGTATGAGACAATGTCTGGGCAGTATGAGAGGTTTCGTCATGCACATGATTGACAATATGGGACAGGTGAGTACTACAACCTCTTCTATCTATCTTGTTGTAGTAGTAGTAGTAGATGTAGTATGAGTAGTAACAATAGTCAAAGTAGTAATTGTAGTAAAAGTAGTAGTTGTAATAGAATTAGTGATAGTAGAAGTAACAGTAGCAATTATTGCTGTATGTATATATATATATCATCATCATCATCATCATCATCGTTTAACGTCCGCTTTCCGCGCTAGCACGGGTTGGACGGTTTGACCGGGTCTGGGAAGCCAGGGGCCGCACCAGGCTCCAGTCTGAATCTGGCAGAGTTTCTACGGCTGGATGCCCTTCCTAACGCCACCACTCCGTGAGTGGATTGGGTGCTTTTTACGTGCCACCTGCACAGGGGCCGGAGGGTCCGGCATCGTCACGATCGGTTCAAGCATTTTAACGTGTCAGCGGCACGGGGGCAACGAGGTCCGGGGTACTTTGGGGATCGGGGTACTTTGGGGATCCAGGGTACTTTGGGGATCCGGGGTACTTAGAATGGGTAGGGGGTATGTGGAATTGCTGCAGAAAGCAGCCCGGGTCTTTGTAGTCACAGCATTTATCGTCACTGAGTAACGTAATTAGGTAGAGGAAAGAAATACAGATATTCTAGAGTTGAGTTGGGGAGGGGGGGGTCCACACCAATACCAGTATACCCTGTTCTCACCATCTACACCGGGTACGCCCTACTCCCTCCCCCTCCCCCCACTACCCCTTCTCCTCATATGCTTTCACTGTGAAAAGAGAAGCTGCTAGCGCCATAGCTCATCAACTGCCCACCGATCTTACGCTTCCTCCTGACACTGCCTCATTCCGACCATCCCCTTTAGTACCCTCCCGCCTCGTAATATCCTACGTTTTTATTTCAATATCCTACGTTTTTATTTCTTAGGAACCTTCACCAACCCCTTCCTGCCATCGTTCCTCCTTACCCCAACCTTCCCCACTGGTTGCTCCCCTATATATATATATATATATTATATATATATATATCACCATCATCACCACTGCCTCCACCTCCACCACCACTGCCACCACCACCACCACCACCATCATCACCACCACCACCAACATCACCACCACCACCGCCACCACCTTCACTACTGCCGCCGCCACCACCTTCACTACTGCCGCCGCCGCTGCCACCACCGCCACCCTTTTCTGTTTTATGCGGTATAGCCTGGTACCCCTCTTATGAGTTTCTTCTCTTTCTCCCCACACAACAGGAAGTAATGAAAGTGACCCGAGAGCTGAAAATTGGGGCCGGATGCTGTTGGTTTGCCTGTTGTAACCCCTGTTCTTTGGAGGTCGTCGTAGAAGCTCCAGTTGGCAAGGTTATTGGTAAAGTTAAACAACGGTAAGTCCCTAAATAAAGCACCATGTGAATAGGTTGGGTTTTTACTGATGTTAGCTGGGTACATTTTTTTGAGTAGGGGGAACAGAATGCTTGGAGGTGCTGCCATTGTTTAGTCCCAGCTCAGCCTTGATTAAATTGATCTTTCTAGAGAAGAGAATTCAGTGCTGATGGCATGTATTAAGCATCTTTCAAGCATAGGTCGAAGCCAGTGCCCCTGATGGGCTCCTGTGCAGGTGGCACGTAAAAAGCACCATCCAACCGTGGTCTATGCCATTGCCTCCTGACTGACTCCTGTGCTGGTGGCATGTAAAAAGCATCATCCAAATGTGGTTGATGCCACTGCCCCTTGAGTGGCTCCGATGTTGGTGACATAAAAATGCACCATCTGAATGTGGCCAATGCCAGTGCTACCTGACTGGTCCCAAGTTAGTGACACATAAAAATCACCCACTACACTCTCAGAGTGGCTGGCATTAGGAAGGGCATCGAGCTGTAGAAACACTGCCAGATCAGACTGGAACCTGATGCAGCCTCCTGGCTTCCCAGACCCCCTGGTCGAACCGTCCAGCCCATGCTAGCATGGAAAACGGACGTTAAACGATGATGATGATATATATATATGTGTGTGTGTGTGTATTATATATATATATATATATATATATATATATAATTATTAATTGAATGCTACACATCCATTTCCATATATATATATTATATATATATATATATATGTATGTTATATACGGTCATCTGATTTCTCTAGCTTCACGATAATGGGTCACACACACACACAGAGTATATATATTCCCAATATAACTTGACCTGCTATTCAACCACATGTTATCTAGAACAACATTTTCTGAGGTGTCCTTTCTTATGACAGTAGCATATAATTTGAGATAGATTTGGTTACTATGTCTAGCAGACCGAGTGACCACACATGGAGTCCCTTTCTTTTGCTCATCTTAACCCCTACCTCTTGTTTTGTTTCCTCCTCAAACAGATGCAGCTTCGTTAGACCCCTATTCGATGTCATGAATGAGAATGATGAAGTCGTTTTTAAAATCCAAGGCCCGTATTGTATGTGGGCTGGCCCCTGCTGTATAGGGGACCAGAACTTTTATGTAAGTACTATGTTGTTGCTTTGTTGTTGAAAATTGGAGAATGAACTGTAGGAGTATTTAGTGGTGGTGGTCATGGCTATTTTTACCAATGAACAGTTGAAGTTGGTTAAACACACACACACACACACACACACACACACTCACACGCTGACATACATATGACATTCACACTACACCCCCACACACACATGCACATACACACACATGCACATACACACACATGCACACACAAACCCTCACATACACAAACATACACACCACCACCGCTGCCGCCGCCACCATCGTCGCCAACACCACCCACCACCACCATCACCACCACCACCACCACCGCCTGGTTACACAAATACAGCCATACACATTCATATATATACTCACACACATACAGATACTCTGTCTCACATTCATTCAGACATACAGTGATATATGCAGACAGATAGACGGACAGACAGACAGACAGACAAATTGTCAGCCATCTCTATAACCCCAGATATCACTTACATGGTTGTTATTATTGTGTATCCCAAACAGGTCCACAGTCCCGATATGTCCAGAAAAGTGGCCACAATCAGCAAGGAATTTAGTGGACTGGTCAAGGAAATGTTTACAAAAGCTGACAATTTTGGAATCTCATGTAAGTTTATTATCATTATTATCCTTGTTATTATTATTATTATTATCAATTTTTTTTATTATTATTGAGTGAGAGAGCAGTGCATGCCATCAAAGTGACATCTAATAAGGGTACACCAGGCACATGCATCACAACCATATGTGCACGACATGGTGATCTCATATCAAGATACACAGCACATAACCTTGCAGGTGGGGCCCAGTTAGAATTTTTTGGGGGTTGAGTAGCTCATCCCACTCAAAAGGTCCATGAATAAGGATTATTTAAGGATGTTGAATGAACCACCCATGTTTCCAAAGGTGAATTATCCAAACCTCTAAGAATTCCTTTCAACACATGGCCCCCACTACTTCTGCTTGTGATCAGAGATGCACATATCGACAGCCACTAAGGGACATGGTCAATTGGTTAAGGTCAAACAACTGACAAGCAAATCTGTGGTACTGAGCAGAATATTTGCTGTAGCCTATCTTTCATACAAAGACAAAACAATGTTATTATTATTATTATTACTATTATTATTATTATTCTTATTCTTATTATTCTTATTATTATTATCATCATCCTCATCATCATCATTTAGCGTCCGTTTTCCATGCTAGCATGGGTTGGACGGTTTAACTGGGGTCTGTGAAGCCGGAAGGCTTCATCAGGCCCAGTCAGATTATCATTATTATTGTTATTTACTTTTAATCTGCATCTTTGTTACAGATACTTGCCAAAACACACCCAGGGTCCTAGGGCGAGTGAAGGATAAGAGATATTACAATATGACTGAAAACTTGGGGGAGGGAAGTAGGGAAATATCTTCATGTAATACAACACAGACATTTAAATGGACAGGGTTTGTCTAAGGATGTGGGCAGTAATTGTCAGTACAATCTTTTGGATTTCTCTGAGACATGGTTCTCCTGGGATCTTATCTAGATGTTTCTGACATCCCTTTTTTATCATACCTAGGGTACCCTCAATAACAGGAACAGTTCTCGCTTTAAGATGACACATCTTTTGTATTTCAATTTACAGGTCCTTATATTTACTTAATTTGTCAAATTCCTTTACAGATATATCTTTATCAGTGGGAACACTTACATCTATTAGTCTACAAGTATGGAATCACAGGGTTACTCACTTCTGCCAGCTGAGTGCAGCATAAAATGAAGTGTTTTGCTCAAGAGCGCAATGCAATGCCCTGTCCAGGAACAGAAACCACAATCTTACAATCATGAGTCCAATGTCTTAACTACTGAGCCATGCACCCCCTAAAAGCCCTTCCTGAGCTATAGACTCATAAAGCCAGTTTCCCAGATTCTGTGGAATATATATTCAACACCCTAACCACTAAGCCACATACCTTCATACACACACACACACACACACACACAAATACACACACACACACATGCACTCACACATGCAAGGATGCACACATACACATGCATGCACACACACACACACACTCACATGGACAAATGCATTTGTATGAACAATCAGCCATGGATATCCATTATTAAATCACCACCAAAACCAGAACAACAACCACCACCACCATCACCACCACCATCATCACCACCATCATCACCACCATCACCACCATCACCACCACCACCACCACCACCACCACCATCCCTCTTCTGATATTTCTTATTTCTTTCCTCTTTCTCTTCAGTTCCAATGGACCTTGATGTGAACATGAAAGCCACTTTGCTAGGATCTGTCTTTCTCATTGTAAGTAAGAGCTTCAGAGTCTGTCTAGCTTCCATCACTACATATGTATATATGTACATATATATATATATAGATACACAACACACACGCGCGCACATAGATATATGTATACATACACACACACATATATATATATATATATCAAAATAAGCGACAAGGATATCCAGAGGTAATGCAGTACAATCGTTTCATGCAACTCCATTTAATTGAACAATGCAATCATTACATCAATTTGAAATGTAGAGCAATCTTCAGCTGCACAAAGACATAGAATGTAATTAAATTAGAACAGATGGACACATTACACACATATACGTACACACATACATATATATGTATGTATATATTTACACTTGTTCATCTTTTTTGACCTAGTGTATATTTTATATATTTGTATATTTTATATATTTGTATATTTTGGTCTGTATTGTTCAGCCTACAGCTAAACATACATACATATATGCATGCATGCATACATACATATATATACACACATACATACACACATACACAAACAAACACATACAAACACACATGCACCCATATATCTTATATTAATGCTGTATTTTTTCTTTTTTATATTTGCAGGACTTCATGTATTATGAGTTGTTGAAGTCACCAACAACTTGAAGGCATCATCAAGTAACACAGCATTTGTTCCTCACACACACACACACAACACACACACACACCACACACACATCATAAGAGTAACCTTCCTGTCCCATAATTTATGTTTGTTTATTTCAACAGAACTTGCAAATATTCATACGCAGATATGACGAATCAACACACACACATA
>NW_021827590.1:25000-28150 GCF_006345805.1 Octopus sinensis | reverse complement strand
AAGAAGGAGAAGAAAAGTAAGAAGAAAGGAAAAATACGGGAGTGGTATTACCCAGTAGTAAGGGCTGTTCGTGTAATCTGCTTTAATGGTCAAGTGGCCTCACGGTGACCTGTTGTGGTTGTAGTAGCAGTAGCAGTTGGGTCTATTCTAAATAAACTCGTGGGTAGCGACTCTTCTAAAAATATCTTCCGTTTTTAATATTTCCATGGGCATTGTTCCAAGATCCTTGTAGTAGTGTTTATCTGTGGTGGATGCATTAAAAAAAATTATAATTCTTTGCTAATGTGTTAATTATAGGTTGCATTGTCCCTAAATTTATAGGGGCGGGGAAATTCTAAAGTTGGATTGTTCAAAAGTGACGCAAATGTTGATGTGTTCACTTAATGCTATTTTACTGTATTCCTGTATTTTAATCTGAGATCTATGTGTGGTCATCCTCTGGCGTAGACTGTTTTTAGTATGACCAATGTATTGCTCTCGACACCCTGAGCAAGATAACACGTATATCAGGTTTTCCGAAGCACATGTGAAGTTGTGTTTCACTGTAAAACGTTGACCCTGTTTGAAGGAGAACTCCGATCCCTGAATTAGGTTGACGCATAGGTCTTCCGCATTTTTTACTGTCGGTATCGATGTTGTTAATGAGTGTACTTGGGCTTGTGTTAGAATACTTTTCATTGAATTGGGCTGCTTCGGATCTGCTACTATCTGCCTACCTTGTGAACCTTCACAAAAGAAAAGCAGAGAGACACACACAAAAAAGGAAAATGTCCCACCCATTTGAAGACTATGGAAATATTTACAAAACATTTCGTTTAATTTTTTTTCTCGAATTTAATTGTTCTTCTCCTTAATTAATATCCACCTTTGATTTACTCTTAGTTGAAAAGGTCGAAAAGTCGAAACCGGTACTAACTATTACAAAATGTATTTCATGATAAAATTATTTTAGCATTTTCTACCTTATATATATATATATATATATACATACATAAATACATACATACAGATAGACAGACAAACAAATTGATAGGTAGATAGATATATGCATGTGTGTATGTCTATATGCATGTGTGTGTGTATGTATGTATGTATGTACGTATGTGTATATATTATATATTTATATATATATATATATATATATATATATATATACATACACGTAAATGTCGAACAATGAGAATGAGTACCCAACACTGTATTAATGGATGATGGATAAAATTTCTTTGCTTGTGTATTAAGGTTACCCTTGGTTTCATGTTAAGAAAATATCTTAATATCTTAACAAACTTTTCAAGCCAATATATATATAAATATTTAAAGAGTAATAAAGTTTCATGATATATATATATATATATATATATATATATATATATATATATATATATATATATATATATATATATATATAGATGTTTTAAATATTTTTTAAGCCAAAACAGTTGCAATTTATAAAAAAAAATTTCATAATTCAGGTCGATGGTTTATATTTCAATATTTCAGCGTTAGAAGGTGGTGAGATAGCTAAATCGTTAGAACACATGAGAACTGCAGAATGGTGGCGGCATTTCGTCCGTCTTCACGTTATGAGTTCAAATTACGCAGATGTCGACTTAGCCTTCCATATTATCGACTTCGATAAGATAAGTAGCGGTTGAATACTTGGGTTAATGCAATCGAGTAGACCTCCCTCTAAATTTCTGGCTTTGTGCCAAAATTTGAAATCAATATTTCAGTGTCCGAACAGTTTCGTCAGAAAGTTTACGGAAAAAAGGAGTTGACAGCTGAATATATATAGGAAATTGTTAAGATATTTAAGTTTAAGTTTAAATGAATATATATATAATATATATATATATATATATATATGCCCACATACCTATATATACATACACACAAACACGCACACACATATATATATATGCATACATATACATATACACAAACGTATATATGTGTATTATCTATATGCATATGTAAATATATATGTGTGTATATATATATATTAATGTATGTATATGTATGGGTACGTATATATGTATGCATATGTGTGTGTATAGATTATATTAAGCATTTGTTAGCGGAAACACAAATAATCATTATTGTTTACAAACTCCTCAATATACGACGAATGTATAATGAAAGGTGTTCGTATTTGATAAAATTGACATTTGCAGTATAGACGTATCATTTTATTAATACTTCTCAGAATATGTCAAGTTATTGTGAAACAATTCAGCGAGATAGGCAGAGCTTTATATATATATATAATATATATATATATATATTATATATATATATATATATATATATATTATATATATATTCTCAGTTTTAAGGTTATCGCTATAGATTTTCTATATTCGGAATTCGGAAGCCAGCACTGCAAGTTACGACGTTTCGTAGACGAATATGAATACGCCTATGTAGACAATGCGATAGAAATTCTAAATCCAAAGAAGTGGAATATAGAAGAAATGGAGTTAAAAATGCGAAGGGAATATAGTAGAATTAATCATAATTTATTTAGATTGTAAAACAGAGGTATGCACTTGACCAGTTTCACATATATATTTGTGGAAATCTAATGTAAGACTGGTGAACTGCATACTTCTATTTTAAAATCTAAATAAATTCTAATTACCGTAAATCCTCGAGTATAATCCGCATTTTTCCCCAAAATTTAAAGGTCAAAATCCCTAGTGCCTACTATATACAAGGTTAAAAATGAAAATTATTTTCTAAGCAATGTCCGAGTCTCTATTTGCTGTCCGGCAATGTTTATTCAGACGCATTTTGTGATGTCGGGCGCGAAAATACCTTAAGCTAAGCCTGAAAGCAATGAAGTCATAAAAGAATCATCCATAACTTACAATAAGCAACATTTATTAAACGTTATTATTGTTATTACTGTTATTTCTTTATTTTCTGCTAACAAAATGCACAAAAAAGCTACACGTTTGCATTATGTTATATGTACAATGTATAAGGACGTTACCTTATACATTTTTATAAACCAAAGACGTTATATAGACCTCCTCGACTCAAGTTAGAGAAGGGGTGCGTATTATACACAAGGTTTAGGTTTTTCAGAGGTACATCCTCCTAAAAATCCCCTGCGTATATACTTAAGGGCGGACTATACTCGAA
>NW_021827590.1:10000-20000 GCF_006345805.1 Octopus sinensis | reverse complement strand
CAATATATTTGACATACTGCCAGTATACAAATAATTTGCGCACTTTTAGTTTTTTAGTCAAAAAGACAAACAACTATATGCGTACATACATACATAGATACATACACACATACATACAAGTATGCATGCATACATACATACATACATACATACATACATACATACATACATACAAACAAATGTACGTACTCAAACCGTTATGGGATCATGTGTTCTATTGGTTTGAATATCTTCGAAAACATAGAGGATATGTATGGACAAGTGCTCCGAAACTTTCAGATTCTATATCCAGATTATTAATTTACATTTATACCAATAATAATTGGTGCACTTGGTTTTGTGAGTATTTGCCTAAGTGACAATCCTGATGAGCTTGAGTTTTCAGAGGAAGTAATCAGTCAGCTAAAGCGCACATTACAAATAAATTCTATAAACGGAAAGTAAAAATATGCAAGGCTTTTCTCAAGTTTAAAATGTGAATTTGTTTTTGTTATCTACATTCCAGCGATGGAGCTTTGTATCTTTGTTAGAAACCAGCTTCTTCCTTCAAATAATTTAAAATAGAAGAGAATATACATACATACATACATACATACATACATACATATATGCGTACGTACATACGTTTAATTACTTACGTATTTACGTATGTATGTATGAATGTATGTATGTATGTATGTATGTATGTATGTATGTATGTATGTCTCTTCTATTTTTTAATTATTATAAAATTTCGTCTGAGGAGGGAACCGGTTTCCAACAAAGATACAAGGCTCCATCTTAACACAAACAAATTCGCATTTGGAACTTGAGAAAAGTCTTGCATATTTTTACTGTTCCACTCACAGATTGCACTTATAATGTACGAATCAGCCAGTCAATTTCTCTTTCTGAAAATCTCAGTTTATCCAGATCCTCATTTAAGCATTTACTAATAAAATCTTGTGCTCCAATTATGATTGTTATGAATATGAATTCATAGTCTGGATATAGAAGCTGAAGGTTTCGAACCAGCTGCCCATAGGTATCTTCTTTTTCTTTGATTTCCAAAGAGATATTTATATCTGCAGAGCAACTGATCTCTATGAGGGTACATACATTTGCCCCTCTGTCCCAAACAACAATATCCGGCCTGTTATGTTTATATTTGACAGAAGTTTTGATGGGAATATTCCGCCAGTATTCTTTGAGTTGGTGTTTGTGAATGTATTCCATAACAGAGCCATTTTCTAAATTTATTTCAGGGGAGTCCTTTTTGTAGATGGCATTGTAAATTGTTTTAGCAACAACATCGTGCCGCATAGGGAGGTAATACCGTGACGACACTTTAGGACAGCTGGTAATCACATGCGTAATGTCTTCCACGGAAACATGATGTAGCCTACACATGCGGTTGCACCTTGGGATTACAAGAGCATCACTGTCTCTCTTGTTCACCAGGAACTTTATGGCAATCTCCTGTTCCTGGATTGCAGTCGCATAGCTTTCAAAGTGTGATGTGAAGTAGTGGCTTTGTGTCCATGAGAGACTGTGATTCGTGTTAATCCTACTGTCTTCTTCAAGTTGCCGGTCCACATACCCATGGAAGGTCTTTTTGTTTTTTGTATGCTGAGTGCTTTCCATCCAGATCTTCTCTGGGGTAAGAGAGTCCAGCTGTTTTGGGGCTCAATAGAAAATCATCAGTAAGAGAGAGTTTCTTAAAGAGTTCACTGACAACTCGTACAATGTCGCTCACTTCACTTTTCAGTACAGCATTAATACATTGTTTAACAGGTGCTGCTTGAGTAATACCATACGACATTCGAAGGCCGTCTGCACTGATCTCAGGCCTCTGCCGCCTACATTTCTTCTTAGATAGAGCCTGTCAACATCACTGTTTCTGTGGAAGTTCCCAGTTGTTGTCAGGATTTTGCATGTTTTGATATGTATGTATGTATGTATGTATGTATGTATGTATGTATGTATGTATGTATACGTATATGAATATGTATGTGTGTCACATCTGTGCGTGCAAGTATCTATAAAAACATTTCCAAGTGTACGCTAAGATAGAAACAAATCAGCCATCGTTGGTAAGCCACTGAATTCAAATAATTTGTCTTTCTCCGGGCGTTCTTACTACTGATGACACCAAATGGACTCCGAAGAATAGTAACTATCAAGATAAAATCTGCAAATGGTTCCTTTTCTTCCTATTTTTCTTTAATACATAACCTCAAACATTTAGTGTCTGTTTCTTATATAACATGAAAGATGGCGGAAAATTTAATCGCTCTTTAGCCACCAGCGGATAAGCCACTGCAACGAACGTTTAACACAGACGTGTAAAACACACTAATATTCTCATATGCTCACAACTCGGAAAATACATACATACATACATACATACACACACACACACACACACACACACACACACACACACACACACACACACACACACACACACACACATGGTGTTCGGTTCCGTTATTGGTTGGATCAACAAAAAACATTCTCTATACACAATTTAAATGCAGTTTACTATAAGTTTTATACTTCTGATGATACAATAGCCTGGCGAGCTTGAATAGCGTGCCGCGTATTATCAGGCAATCTTTCAGGCTAAGAGAAGTTACTCAAAGTTTCCATATAGCGTGAATTTGAACAAAAGAGGTAAGTTATAGTACGTACTATACTAGGTAAATTCCTGATTTACTGAAATAATCTTCACTTCCAGAGAAGATAGGTTTTGTGACAACTGCAACCAATTCCAGATGAAAAGATGTGATAATCTTAAGTGTAAAGGATACTCAGGAACTGTCATGTACTGTCATCAGTACAGTAGTTGTTCTACTTCGTTTTCCACTAGACATAAGTCTTAGATATATACAGATTAGACATATAACAAATTTTTATGGCCTAGGGTAACTTACATAATTGAAACAAAAATGAGCTACTAGAAATAACAGAAACTGGACATTGGCATGAATTTGAAAAACAAATATGAATAAGGGTATACTAAACACCATATATGTGTGTGTATGTGTGTGTACTCAATTGACAAGTGACCAAGTGATCTGATCTAAAATTGCGTTCTCAAACTGAACCAATCGTGAAGAACCATTTCAGCCACACAAGAACACATGGCGATCGCTAAGATGTATTACCGTTCAAGAAGTAAGGTCGAATTAATGGACTATACATAGTCACTGTCCACAAATTTGTGTGTTTGTGTTAACCTTTTAAGTCAACGTTTGAAATTCAATTAAGAAAGATATATCCTGTTTTGACGTTTTTCAACGAATGCGTTCAAATATTTAAGATATACGTATCCATGTATTGATCATACCCAGTCTATTTTGATTATCGTCTGTTGAAGATAATGTTAGTAAGCTCACAATTTACTAACTCTTTTGCATAATAGTAATAGTTTATGTTAAAATATCTCTTTGAAACAAAACAACTATCCCAAAACTTTATTTTTATTTATGTATCATTTATGTATCAACTTTCGATTGAATTAATACTGTTAGAAGTGGGTAGGGTTTCAGCGCAAAGCTCTCAGTTGCTTCAGAACTTACTTCTCGAGCTCTAGTTACAGATTTACGAAAACACTTAACGTATTGTCAACACATTTGTAACATATTAAGAATTGTTTAAGCAATAACTACTGAAAGGAAGTTTAGAGAAGCTAAAAACAAATTTTAAACACTTAATCAATAATCTTGAAAGTTAATCTGTCAGTGTGTAGGATATAATATATTTTTTATGATACGTATGCGATTTCAGCAAATGATATCTAAATTTTCATAGTTAAATTTTCTTTCGTATTCGTAGCCAGCTTCATTAATGATATCTGTTTAATCTATCTATCTATCTATCTATCTATCTATCTATCTATCTATCTATCTATCTATCTATCTATCTATCTATCTATCTATCTATCTATCTATCTATCTATCTGTATACCTATCTATCTATCTATCTATCTATCTATCTATCTATCTATCTATCTATCTATCTATCTATCTATCTATCTATCTATCTATCTATCTATCTATAGATACATACATACAAACATACATAAATAAGAAATAGTGGAAAATAATACTATTGTATTGAAAATAATGCTACCGTATTATAATAACATTTATAATTTTTCCACACACACAGACACACATATACAGAGAGAAAGAGAGATATAAGTACATACATGCAGACATACATGCATGCATACATACATACATACATACATACATACATACATATATACATACATACATACATACATACATACATACATACATACATACATACATACATACATACTTTAAACATTTCGTAATGCTTCGAAAAATCGAGTGACATATATACGTGAACGCATAATTGAAATCCACATCGTTACAGAATTGCAAATATGTCATTGTGGAAAGAATTAAAACTGAGATCTTCTGACATCACTCTGGTAAACACCTCAACATATGAAGGCTGGATCCGGTGGGGTTAGCAGGAGAAGCCTTCGTGTTTCAACGGAAGGGAAGGCGGCTGCTGCAACGCATTGTGACGTGCAGAGAACAAGATGAAGCAAATAAGACAACTTGGCCATCTACTGCATCCGTCCCCAGCTCCTGTCGCCTTGATCTAGTCTTGCCACTGGATCGAAGATGGCCACGGAGGAGAGAGTGATGACGTCGGTGCGCAACTCTTCTTCACTTTGAACAAAGCCACTGCACAAGTTATCAGTCATCTTAAAGCATGACTGGGTAGTCGTCATCGCTCCGACGGATGAACATGAATCCATCGTTATGTTATAATAATAATAATGAAATTATTGTATACATTGCTCAGGTGCACCACAACTTGTCAAAAGTGCGTATAAAGCATATGCAGTAATGTACAAATGTCTAGAAAGGGAACAGTGTATGAGTCAGATACATGTTTGCGTGTTTATGGAGGGGAGAAAATCAGGTATAGTGTTGGCGAATCTCAGGAAGCATGGAAGTTTGAAGGATGCAGTGCTCCGACAACTAACAGCTGATGCCGGCAGTTTGTTCCATGCTTCAGCAAATCTTAGCGTGAAAAAATGTTTCGGAAAGTCATGGGAGCTGTGCTGTTTTCTGACTTTGTAAACATGTCCACGGGTGTTGGACAGATGGAGTTTGAAAAGGTGCACAGAGTTATTGTTTGTAAGATGGTTAACAATTTTATGGGTGTCTGCCAAGTCAGCTGCCAGACGTCGGAGTTTCAATGTATCCATGCCCAGGGAAGTAAGGCGTTCAGAATACGGCAAATGCCTGATGGATAGTATTCTCTTGGTTGCACGTCGCTGAACGGCTTCCAGACGATTAATATC
This sequence comes from Octopus sinensis, assembly GCF_006345805.1. Lineage (NCBI taxonomy): Eukaryota > Metazoa > Mollusca > Cephalopoda > Octopoda > Octopodidae > Octopus > Octopus sinensis. The sequence continues at coordinate 14,665 of NW_021827590.1, read as the reverse complement.
ATGAGCAAGATAGGGGTTCCAGACCGGTGATGCAAATTCCCGGTGAAGTCGCACCATAGCTATATTAAGCCGCAGATAGATAGCCGGAGAGCAGCTCACAAAGGACTTGGTGAGTGATACCAAGACACCCTCAATCTTCTTGGCAATTTTAGCAATGTGTTTTGTCCAACGCAAATCGCTGTTGACAATAATGCAGCTTCCAGTTCAAAAGTCTTTCGTAATGATTTCCAATAAATCACAACATTACTTATTAAATCAAACAGCCTTATTTTTACTAGTTGCCCAATTGATCTGTCTCCTTACACATGGAAAACTGAACGTTTCTCTGACAAGACCTTCACAAATATGGTAACAGCGCAGGTATAGTGACTGCCGAAAACGTTTACCAAAATTATATACACAGAAGATTTCTGGTTGAAGTTGTCTTCTTTTATATCATTTGATGCTTACATATGTTTTAGCAATTATTATATATTTATTCATTTGTTACCCTACTTCATTTATTTATTTTTTCATGATTAATCATTCATTATCACCTACAACAATATCTGCTCCCGAGCAAAGCAAGGGCAGAAACTGACATGCGTGTATATGCGTGTCTATAAGCATATACACATATAGGCTGCAGGTGCGCGTTTCCTACGCATACACCACACACACACACACACACATACACATACATTCATTCTAGGCGCAGGCGTGGCTGTGTGGTAAGATGTTTGCTTCTCAACCACATGGTTTTGGGTTCAGTCCCACAGCATGGCACTTTGACCAAGTGTCTTCTGCTATAGCCCTGGACCGACCGAAGACTTGGTGAACGGAAACTTAAATAAGCCCATCATATGTGTGTGTGTGCGTTATCCATGTGTCTGTGTTTGTGTTTGAACACCCACCAGCGCTTGACAACCGGTCTTGATTCGTTTACGCCCCCTGTAACTTAGCGGTTCGGTAAAATGTGTATGATAGAATAAGCAGCAGAGGTTATGAAAAAAAGTACTGGAGTAAATTTGTTTGACTAAACCCTTCAAGGTGGAACTCCAGCATGGCTGCGGTCTAATAACAGAAACAAGTAAAATATAAAAGATTATGTATGTATGTATGTATGTATGTATGTATGTATGTATGTATGTATGTATGTATGTATGTATGTATGTATGTATGTATGTATGGATGGATGGATGGATGGATGGATGGAAGGATGGATGGATGGATGGATGTGTGCGTGTGTGTGTAAATAGACATAGTATTTTGTTGAAGCTGAAAATTTTCACAAACAGTTATTCAGTTTCACATCATCAGTTACCGGAAAATCTGAGTAACAGTTTGTAAATGTTTGCAGCTTCAATAAGGCCCCACGTTTTACTCTACTTTGGTATTCGAGGGCTAAAATCTTCTCCTTGTTTCGCACATGTTTGCTCCTATGTATGTACACACACACACACACACACACACACACACATGTTGAAGCACCCCATAGTTTATATTCATTTATATTTTTGCTTTTATCGGCTGCGACAAGGGAGGACAGGACCCATCCATCACAGTTTACAGTGTTTGCGATAGTGGTGGAAATTAGAAAGTTATCTTCGGACCAGAAACCTATCCTAAACGTTGGTATTAGAGTGAAATCCGCTAAACGTACCTCACAGCCAGGTAAAGTACTTCAGTTAAGCCTTGTAGAGTATCGGCAGGTGATGGGACTGAAATATTCGGTGCAACTTTAGCGTACGGTCTACTCGGCCATTTACACCTCAGCGTACGACCTACCAGCACAGTGTGTAGTCTACCACAGCTACAAGAACTTTATACTGCAGGATGACAAAAAATAGTTGAATAATGTTGAATAATGATTTATAATTAATGACATAAACTTAATCATACAAATCATAATCCTCAAAATGCTAAATAATATATTTAAAAAAGGTAGGCACAAGTGATAAATTCACACCATGGAAGATCACAAAACCAGCTGTGATCTCAGTGGAGAGATCACGTCATTTCAGTGTAAACTTCGGATACTGAGGAAGACTGCACGCTTAAGTAGCACCATTTGTGGCCTTAATTTAAAATAAGGATGTACTTTCGCCATTTGACAGTGATTAATTTGGATCGATTGTGCGAATGCTCATCATGTTTAGAGATAGTGTAGGACAGTGATAGTGGTGGTTTCTTAATAATAGGGGTGCTTGAGATATTCTTTCTTTCTATCTTTCTTTTCTTTTCTGTTGTTAAAAAAGACAAGAATGGAATAGCCCGACTAGGTGACGCATTCAAAATAAACGTGTACAGAATCAATCCATGCTTGATGTGTTGTGCCTCGGTTGCATGTGGGAAAAGACATTGTTAAGAAGGAATTAAAGAGTATTGTTGGATATGGCTCAACTAGATCAGTGTGATATATAGAAGGAACAGAATGGGAAACAGGACTGGACTCTGGGAACACCAAAGTTTACTGAAAGATGGAGAGAAAGAGCTCAGTCAAATACATGCCCCAATGCGTGTCCGTGTATGTGTATATGTATGGTGTACGTTCGTGTACGCATGTATGTGCACTTTGGAATATGTCAGCGTCTATGGTTAGCTGAAATGTATCAATATTAACAAATGTCTTATACTCAAATCTTCACGCGGCCTGTTGCATCTATGAAGCTTATACTGTCCCCACCTCAACATATATATATATATATATATATATATATATATATATATATATTGATAGAAATGGTAAGACAACAAAAGAATGGGAAAGACCTCGATATTATGTAAATAGAGGAATTTATCTGTAATTGTAATATGTGGCAATTATTCGGTAACCATGATAAAATTCCGAGTTTTGGATGTCGGGGTGGAAATCATTTTTTTCCGTTGGCCGGATAACTGAAGAGATGGGGGCGTGGTTTTCCACCCAGACATCCGAAACTCGGAGTTTTATCATGGCTACCGAATAATTGTCACATATTACAATTACAGATATCTATCTATCTATCTATCTATCTATCTATCTATCTATCTATCTATCTATCTATATATATATATAATATATATATATATTATGTGAAATAGAAAGATAAATAATCTTGTAGTAGATTAATCAAAAGTTTAACCGATACCTTAGTAGCAAAAATCACAGCAGTAAACTGTGATTTGTTCGGGACATGAACAAGCGCCAGACCACGGGACTCAGTAAGCTAATATGGCGACTGAAGGATACGAACTTAAGCTACAGGCTGGAATGGTCAATTTTGTCGGTGGCCCTCCCATTTGATAGGGGCAGAAGGCAGTGCAACCTTTGTGTCTCCGAACTCTTCCATATTTTGTTTGCGCCAGGCCGGATGGTAAACGGGCTTTTACAGTCGGCTTTTCGATGCCCCCATTGGCGGCGTTACACTTATCTGCTTTTAAATAGCGTTTATAAAATATATACCGGCACCCATATCCCTTGGTAAACAAAATTCTGAAATAGCCTTTAAGATATCTGCGATTAACCACTGCAAGGGGAATTACTCCTGTTAGACAAACGGGGGCTTGGTTTTTTCACAGCGGGGGGTTTCCTTGACAAGGCAGGCTTAGATGAACACACACACACATAAACAAATATATTATTTTTTTTTTCTGCCACCCAACGGTTCTCGCGGCAGTAGCCACTGACAGCCGAACGATCAAACGCACACACGTACACACAAAAATGTTTTCTACCCCTACGCCAACACCACATATATAGAACAGTATACACACACACACGTCTCTAAGTAGATTTTTTCTCGCCCCTTATAAAACATCCAATATTCCTTAAATAGTCAGAACTTTATTCTCGGTCACAAAGAACACCCACACACCCCCTCACCCACATGATTGACCGATGCCTGACCCGTTAAATTCTTCAGCCACCGGTTCTCAACATCACTGATAAACATTTTCGCCATGGGCTCTAGGAGCATAGTTCGATTTGTTTTTGCTCCGCCTCTGTTCTGTTTTTGTTTTTCCAACGGATTTCCTATTTTCTTCTGAAGAGAAAGACACAATATGGTCCCATTATTCAATCGATTTTGGTAATTTGTGCCTTTCGAAACACGTGTAGAATGAAATAAAACGATTTCTGTTCAATCTGCGTTCAGCTCCATTTCTTCAATTCACCAATAATGTTATATATATATATATATATATATATATATATATATATATATATATATATAGATAGATAGATAGATAGATAGATAGATAGATAGATAGATAGATAGATATAGATAGAGGGATAATACAATCCTAGCTATCGCCGCACTAGCACAACATGCAGGATCATGGCCAAAATGAAAAGCAGATCCGTATACACACACACACATACATACATACATAAATACATACATACATACGTACACACAAACACGCACGCACACACACACACACACACACACACACACACACACACACACATATTATATATATATATATATATATATAGTTAATCCAAACATGAAAACACAAGGAGAAAACACAACAACGCGAGGACGTGGAACAAGTGTAGTGTTACTGGACGCTCAGGAAAGAAAGAAGGGGGATTAAACGTTTCGAGTGGAGCTCTTCGTCAGAAACATAGAAAAAGGAAACAATCAAAGAAGGGAAGACGGAGGAAAGAAATCGCCAGCGATACACACGCGGTCATATATA
>NW_021827590.1:0-7500 GCF_006345805.1 Octopus sinensis | reverse complement strand
CACCCTTAAAGCAAGGGACTTTTCAGCATCCACTTGTACATATGTATGTATGTATGTATGTATGTATGTATGTATGTATGTATGTATGTATGTATGACAAAATCAAATGTTGAAAGACGCAGCACTCAATACATTTCAATAGAGTAACGTATACATTTTAACTTTGGAAGGCGCAGTTGGGTGAGGTAGTTTGCTTTGTAACAACGTGGTTTCGAATCCAGTCCTACTCGTGACACCGTGATAAAGTACCTTCTTGTACAATCCCGGACTGGACAATGCCTTGTGAGTGAATTTGTGGAAGTTTATCTATCTATCTATCTATCTATCTATCTATCTATCTATCTATCTATCTATCTATCTATCTATCTATCTATCTATCGATCGATCGATCTGTCTGTCTGTCTGTGCATGTGTGTACAGATGTATATATGTATACCTCAGTGTGTGTGTATGTGTGTATTTGGATTTGTATCCCTCGCCACTAGATATCTGATCTTGATTTATTTATGTCACCGTAAGCTAGCGGTTTGACATAAGTGACCGATAAAATAAGTGACCAGAGTTAATAAGAAGTACCAAATTTGAAAACAAAATACTGACGTCGATTTGTTTAATAAAACACCTTTCAAAGCGGTGCACCAGCACAACTGCAGTCCAATGACTAGAACAATTAAAAGAAATGAAAGAATAGAAGTTTGATAGTTACTTCGAAACTTCGGCTTAGTTATCTGCATCAAAATTTCGAAGACACTGTCAATTTTTTTCCTACAAATTCATATACACCATACAAGTTTAGTGTGTATGTATGTATGTATGCATGTATGCACGTACGTGGGTGTATGCAGTTGAAGTTGCTCAGGAAAACTGAAATAATTTGGTAGTACATGCTCTATTTGTAATCAAGCGGGATTTGAACTACAGAGCCATGAAATGGTGTATTAGTCATCACATCAACATAAAGATTCGATATTTTAAATGTCTTTTAACATCTGGCATGATTGGTGTGACAAGAAGTGTGTTTCCCAACCACACGGTTCTGGGTTCAGGCCCACATCGTGTTATCTTGAGCAAGTTTTTTTTATTATACTCTTTTGCGAGTGGATTTGGTGGATGGAAATTGAAAGAAGTCTGTCGTGTATATGTATGTATGTATGTATGTATGTATATATGTATGTATGTATGGATGGATGGATGGATGGATGGATGTATGTATGCATGGATGGATGGATGGATGGATGCAAGCATGCATGTATGTATGTCAATAGATAAATAGATAAATAGATAAAGATATGGCCGATATTACTCTCTGGGTAATATAACTATCTATCTATCGATCGATCTATTATATATATATATATATATATATATATATATATATATACATACACTTATATCTATATATATATACACACATATATACATATATATCTGTGTGTGTATGTATGCATGTATGTATGCATGTATGTATGTATGTGTACATGGATGTATGAGTGTATGTATGTATGTTCCTGTATATATCTATATGTGTATGTGTCTGAGTTTGTATTTATTCTTCACTACCGCTTGACAACCGATGTTAGTATGGTCGCTGTGTTTACGTCCCCCGTAAACCAGCAGTTCATCAAAAGGGATCCTTAGAGTAAGCACCAACTTTAAAAGATAATAAGTACTGGGGTCGACTCGTTCGACTAAAAAATCCTCAATGCAGTGCCCTAGCCTGGCCACAGTTCAATAACTTAATAGATAGAATAATCTGATGTCATAAGGCGGCGAGCTGACAGAAATGTTTGCACGCCGGGCGAAATGCTTAGCAGTATTTCGTCTGTCGTTACGTTCTGAGCTCAAATTCCGCCGAGGTCGACTTTGCCTTTCATCCTTTCGGAATCGATAAATTAAGTACCAGTTGCGTCCTGGGGTCGATCTACTCGACAGGTTCCCTCCCTAAAAATTTCGGGCCTTGTACCTATAGTAGATAAGAATAGTCTGCTGTCATGTTTTCTAATGATTCCTCAGATACATCGTGGGGATGTTAATGGGAACAGGAACACTCGATAATAATGAACCAGTACCTAGCTAGTATTTGTTTTATTAATTCCGTATTAGCGAAAGACAAAGTCAAACTTGACAAGATTACCTTCAAGGGTTTATCTTCTCTATTTATCGACTTTTCACCCATATGATCGTTTCACATTTAGATAACAAAAAAATATCCATTCAGACAGTCAAGCAAATACACATACATTTATGTGTTTACATTTACACACATAGACATATAAATGCATATACACGTCAATGTGAATATGCATGCGTTTAGCTACGCCAAGTATTAGATGCTATAGTGATATTTGTATTTCTGTTGGAGAATATATAACATTATATAGTAATAATATAATGCAATTTAATGTAATATAATATAATATATATTATATAAATAATATAAGGGTGGGCAAAAGTAGGTATACAGTTACTTAATATGACTGGAATGCAGGGTAGCAAGCTAGTAGAATCGTTAGAACGCCGGGCAAAATACTTCGCGGAATTCCGTCCGTCTTTACGTTCTGAGTTCAAAATTCCACCGAGGTCGACTTAGCCATTCATCGTTTCGGAGTCGATGAAATAAGTACCAGTTGAATATCGGGGTCGATGTAACCTCAGCCGAAATTACTGGCCTTGTGCCAGAATTTGAAAATAATATGAGAGGGATGTTCTTTATTTCTGTTTTTTAGGATAAGAATTCTATGATTCTATGTTGTTTTTTTTTTGTTACAAATTCTTTCTCTAATAAAATATTTATTCCTAATTTCATATATTCATTACAGGGCTGGGAATTTGATCAACGATGAACGAAAACAGATCATCAAGCAGTACTGGAAAACAAGGAATGCAGAAATGATTAGATATAAATGGACTGAAGAATTTCAAAGACAATCTCTGACAAGATTAATAGTTTACAGAATACTTGACAAATTTGAGCAGACTGGGTCCATTTGCGATGAACAGAAAAGTGGTCGACCGTTCGGTATTACCACTGAAAAAAATGAAATGCTTTTAGTCAAGCATTCAGTCAATGTCCCCAGAAAAAAAAGGTGGGGCTTCCAAATGAACTGGGTATCTTCTGCAGATCCCTTTGTCGACTTATGAATAACTCAAGTTTTAAAAAAAGAAATAAATGTTATGAACATCTCTCTCATATTAAGGAACTGTATACCTACTTTTGTCCACCTCTGTGTATAGTATATTACATGTGTGTGCCTGTGTGTATGTGTGCGTTTAATAACAGCATATATTTATAAATGTTGGTTGGTTGGTTGGTTTATTCCTTCAGTCACGCAAAATATGGTATAATGAAACGGAGAGAGAATAAATGGAGAGGAAGAGAAGAAGTAAATGACAGAATAATACATATTTTTCTCAATATATTAGTATTTATTTCATCATTTTGTATAAGCACCAAGAAATTTGATAAGAGTTAATTTATAATTATTGTATGTATGTCATTTTCCTGGTATTATTCGTGGTGGCTAAAGTTTACTTCCAAAGTATGTATGGAAAATGGAAAATCAAACCGTTTATCAGAACAGTTGTAATAATAGACAGATTTTAATATAGATGTATGTATATGTGTGTGTGTGAGCGTGCGTATGTATGTTTGTATGAATGTATGTATGAAAATTGGAGAATCCAACTTACTTGTCAGTGTGATGTAAAGTGTTTCTTAAACGAGCTGATCTATCATTGAAGTCATTGACGTCGATCGGCAGTACTCCAGATAGGTTGTTGTTGTTGTTGTTGCTGTCGTTCTTATATCTTTTATACTGTTTCTGCAATAAGTTCTGAAGACGGCTGCCTTCCTTCTGACTTCTTGTGTTGCTGTTGGGGATGCGGATATCACCTGGTAGAAGTTGATCATTGGAGTTCATCTGTTCTGAGATGGCCCTTCTGAAGAGGGCCTCATCCCTCACTGGATATAACATCTGGTTTCCTGTAGTCGCGTCGTTGTCATCGTAATCGTTTTGCTGTGCACTCTGTCTTTGTATAGGCAAAGACCCGGATAGGTTTTCAAAATAACTTTGAAACGGATTGTAATTATCGTCTGTGTTAATGGTGCCGAATTCTTGTCGCTTGTATTGCCCGTCCGATCTTTTGCCAGCGAAGTGGAATGCATTGCAACGACATAAATTGCCCCCTCTACCAACGGCACAACGAGTCTTACAGAATGTCTTCACGTCAAAAGACTGTACAAATACCACAAAACACATGGCTACAATGAAGAATACTCCTTGTCGACACATTTTTGATTTTTCAACACTTTATTATTTGAAAAATCCCTTTAACTATTGTTCCTGTTGCTTCTACTGCTGTTGCTGTTGTTGCGGCTACAGCTGCTTCTGGAGTATTTTCAATTGCAGTTGTTGCTGTTATTGTTGTTGTTGTTGTTGCTTCCCTTGTAGCCCGTCTGTCACTTGCGGTTCTCTCTCTCTCTCTCTCTCTCTCTCTTTTCTTGGGAAGTAAGGTTGCGTCCGCTTTCTGTGTTTTTCTTCTTTTTATATCCTGTAGAAAGACAATTTGATGAAATAATATAAATTTAAAATAAAATTAATATACACATCAATGCATTACAAAAGAAAATATTGTTCTCTTTCAATTTCACTTTCCTTGCACTCTTTCTATGTTTCTCCTCCCACCCGCTTCTCTCTCTCTCTCTCTCACACACACACACACACACTCTTTCTCTCTTACTTTCTATGTTCATTGAGATCAAATGTAATGACTGAACTTTTCTAATACTTTACTGTTCTTGTTTTCATTATCGTTTATACTATTTTCTAATATATTTCTGTCTGTCCTACTTAGGCAACTGAAATACAATTTCAAATATATACATGTACACCCCGACAAATGCACACATACACAAGCGTTGACAGACACAGGTACATTCATACACATGTGTGAGTATATGTATGCTTGCACGCACAAGTAATGTATATTTATATATTTTTATATACTTATGTATGTATGTATGTATATGTGCGTGTATGTATGTATGTGTATATGTATGTGTGTATGCACGTATTTAGTCTATGTGTGTATGCATGTGTGTATGCACGTATGTGAATGTAGTTATTATATGTATGTATAAAGTAAATGAACATGAATATAAATGAAGTCACAACTGACTACATTTCCTGCTTCTCTTCTAACCAGTTTTTCTGTCTGTTTCTGTCTGCCTGTCTGTCTGTCTGCCTGTCTGCCTGTCTGCCTGTCTGTCTGTCTTTCCCATTCTCTCTCTCTCTCTCTCTCTTCCTCTTTTTTTTCCAACTCTATTCTATCTTGCATGATTTTTTGTTTTTACAAAACTAGTCACCTCTCTCAGTCTGAATAGTTGAAGTCCCTAATTTCAATATAAAATAAATACTTAATTTTTCTGTTTACTTTTGTTGGTGCTGTTGTTGCTGCTACTGTTTTTGTTGAAGACTGTTGTTGCTAATTGTCTTCTTCTTCTTCTTCTTCTTGCTATTATTTTGCAATTAAATATCGTCGTTAGCGTGCGGCTTCAAATTCAATTTTTAACACCGTTCCAAAGATATTTTGATGTTCTCTACACCCTCAAAATGATGTCCTCTCACTCTTTGCAAAATTGTCGTTTCCAGTAGATTGTTTTTTTGTTTTTGTTTTTTTATATCGTAACACTTTGTCGCTTTTCTTGTAAAGTAGTATTATAATTATTTTAAAATACTTATTGCATGTATATCTGTTATACTATGTAATACAACTGTGTTTTCTAGAATAGTTTGGTTTATTGCTTCGTTCTTCTTCTTCTTCTTCTTCTTCTCTTCTTTTTTTTTTTCTTTTTCTCTTCTTCTGTCTTTTCTTCTTCTTCCTTCTTCGTTCTTCTTCTTTTCTCTCTTCTTTTCTTCTTCTTTTCGTCTTCTTCTTCTTTTCTTCTTCGCTTCTCTTCTTCTTCTTCTTTTCTTCTTCTTCTTCTTTCTTCTTTCTTCTTCTTCTTTCTGCCCCTTCTTCTTCTTCTTCTTCTTTTTCTTTCTTCTTTAGGTTAACGACACTGATGATGCCGTTTTTAATTGTTTTTTTCCTTCACCCATTCACCAGCAGATGGCGAACGTTTTCAGAAAATCTGACTAGATGCCGTTGAAGCGCTTGAATAAATACTCAAGGAAGTGTGTTGGCGTGAGAATAGTGTCGACATTAGAATTCTGCCTTTGCGCCAGAATTCGCTAAACTTTTCTTCAGAAACCATGTGACTTACTTAATTCAATGGGCGTGTCACAGAACTGCCTGCATCTAGCGTACGGCATATACTTTTCTACTTACGATTGTTTACGTATATATCCAGACACACACACACAAACAGACACACACATACATACACACACAGAGATTACACGCAAACATACATACACTCATGTATATATATATACATTCATATATATACATTCATATATACGTACATACATGTGTGGGTGGGTGTGTATACCTACATAGACACACGTATACATACACAAATACACATATATTAACATTTATGTGTGTGTGTGCATATATATATATACATACATTTATACATTATACATATATACATACTTGGATTCATACATAAACACACACACACACGCATACATACATAGATACATACATACATACATACATACAGACATTTATACATACATTCAATAAATATAATAAATCAACCGTTCAGTGTAAATATATAATTATATATATATATATGTTTTATATATATATATGTATATATATATATATATTATATATATATATATATATATATATATAAAATATGTGTTTATATATATATATATGTATGTGTATATATTATATATATATATATATATATATATATATAAAATATGTGTTTATATATATATATATATGTATGTGTATATATTATATATATATATATATATATATATATATATATGTGTGTGTGTGTGTGTGTGTGTGTGTGTATGTTTATATATATATTGATTAAATGATTGATTGATTGGTATTTTCATTTGAAATGCAAAGACGAATGACCTCCTCCACTTTTCACACGCACGCACACACACACACACACACACACACACACACACACTCACACACACACCACTCCGTAAATAAAATAAATCCTCCTCTATATCCGTCTTTTCCTATACACCCGACAATATCAACAGTTACACCTGTAAGATGTTTATTTTTCTATTTGCCATTTACTAAACCGACAGAATACTCCACTATCGAACGGACGGTGGATTCTGTACGTGGTGGTCGCCGAAACAACTAGAAATGACAGCCAAATCTCGTCCAAATTACACAACCATCATCTGAGGACACATTGGATAATGCGGTCCCGTATTCTCTCCGCAGAGGTAAAAGGCAAGATGGTCACAGTTGGAATATTTTCGACATAGGTCTGGTTGATAAGGGCTAACATCAACTATTATCAACTATCAACATCAACTACAAACTATTATAATTCTAAAGCAA
>NW_021827589.1:25000-28011 GCF_006345805.1 Octopus sinensis | reverse complement strand
TCATTCATTGTAAGCTTAGTACTTATTCTATCGGATACTTTTGCCGAACTGGTTTGTCAATCGATAATAGAGGGACAAACGCAGACACACAAACATATAAATATGCATGTATATATATATGGTGTGTGTGTGTGTGTGTGTGTGTGTGTGTGTGTGTGTGTGTGTGTGTGTGTGTGTGTGTGTGTCAACATTGAAATATTTCGATTTGTCAACACTGAAACTTACGACGATGTTTTTCTAATTTTACACTTTTACCATTGTTAAACAAAAAAATATTGTTGAAAGTAGGTTGGTATATATGTAAATAAATGTATATTTAACATTTACGGTTTTTTGAAATGTAAGTGCATTTTCAGCAACACATTTTCCGATATATATATTTATATTAACATATATATACCTGCATTATATGGCTAATAGGTTAAATGGGACATACCTGTCTTCACGGCCGAAACAGCTGTCAGCTACAATGTAAATGTATTTCTATGTCTTGTTATATTTGTACTATATTAATGTATAATTATCATTGCTATTGTGTAGTGTTTTATTAAAGTATTGATTCGGTATTATCTGATAGTTTATGATTGATTTAGATATATTTCTCCCTTTTCTCATTTTGATATATATATAGATATATATATATATATTATATATTATTATATATATAATATATATATATTATATATATATATATATAAGAAAAAAATAGCGATTGCGAAACCGGTCGATACATTAAAATTATACTGTGTATAAGTGTGCGTATTTTCCGTTTTTATTTTTCATATACATTACAATCCACCACGTGGGGGACAACCGAATTCTCTTTTCTGTTACTACTATATTATATATATATAATTATATATATATATATATATATATATATATATATATATATGCACTCAATAATAATATCTCGTACAAACCAGAAAGGCTTTGTGAATTACACTAGAAGGCATTGTATATAAATAACTGTATATAATATATATATCATAATGATATTTATTCTTCAATTTTGAAGCGACAATTTTTAAATATAAACAATATATATATTATACATATAAATATATATATATATATATATATATACAATGAATTGAAAGAACAAGTACAATGAAGCTATAATAAATAAGTGTCAATAAGTTTGGTAAATTATTCTTCGGGTGGAAAAAAAGGAAACAGCTAGGCGATTTGATTGACGTGTCTTTCAAACGGTCAGGATAACCTGTACACCAGGGAGAAGCTGACAAACTATTCGTCTAATTAAAAGCTTTTGTCTGTTTAAGCGACATTTCAATAAATCCGTTTCAGTTTGTTCAAAGCATTGAGACGAACTGAGAATTTCAGGCTCAATTAAGACAATAATTAAAAATAGCCATATTAGTACACTCTAAATTTAGTTATTATTGCCAAACGCTTTAACACGCAACCACCATATATATATATATATATATATTGGTAAAACGGTAAGATAACAAAAGAAAGAGACCTCAAATATTTATGTAAATAGAGGAATTTATCTATACAATAAATGTTACATTACTCGATAGTCAGATAAAACTCTGAGTTTCAGATGCCGAAGTGGAAATCCACAACACCATCTCTTCGGTTATCTGGCTATTTGAAAACGCTATGAAAAAATACCGTTATATAAAGGGAAATTACTGTGTTATAACTCTGCTTGCCTGCGTACTTATACATCGCTCGCATTTGTCGTCATAAAAATTATATAAAAATACATTAAAATATATAAAAATATATAAAATCTTCATGGGACTAACATAGAAGGCATGTTCTATCTATTTTCTTTAGGGGACCAAAAACGTAACAGAAATTTAGTCACATATTGGCATGATCCGAAAAGTTCTGTCCTTGTGTTTAGACATGTAGTAGGGTCTAAGCTGCTTTTCCAGATAAGCATCTCTCCATGTCGCATAGACCGCACCTTCCGCTGCGTTGGTATCGGGCTTACATCTGGCCAAAATCTTCCAAATTATGTTTTAACGACACCTTTATCTCTTAAAGACCAAATATGATTAGATAATTGTGTCGCTTTTCTTTTGTTCCAGTGCCTAAAGCTCAAAGTGTGGTTATTGAACCTGGCCTTGAAAATTAACCCTCTGTAAGGCCCACGTATTTCTTCGTCGAAACGGTGTCTTTAGTGGTTATAGAGTTTACGGTAGCTTCATATATGGATGGTCTTGGACATGCAAGCTCCATTTAGCGGGCAACAATTCTTTATTCCTGCATGAACAGCTCATTTTCTTGTTTTGTTTTTTGTATGTTATGTTTGATTATGTTTTTAAAATCGTAGTGGAACTAAAGCTAATTTTTAAATTGTGTCTATTGAAGAGGTTTCCTATAAGTATGGTTAACTGGAAAAATCTCTCTATCAGTGCTAGGAAATATTTACCTATATTGAAGGCCACCTCGGGTGAGTAAGGGGGCGTAAACCAGATGACCTTCCTATTCTATTATTCCTTTTCCTTACTGTTGGGCTAGTGATGGTGTTGTGGATTTCCACTTCGGGATCTGAAACTCAGAGTTTTATCTTGACTATCGAGTAATGTAACATATTATTGTATATATATATATATATATATATATAGAGAGAGAGAGAGAGAGAGAGAGAGAGAAAGACCTATATATATATATATAATATATATATATATATATACTAGCGGGCAGATTCGCAAGAGAAGATATAAATATATTGCTTTTAGATAAATCGAAGAAACAAAATCACTGTTAATAAAAACAGTTATCACACAGCATGCGTACAAAAGCTTCGTGAGAATAACTGTAAACTTATAGCATTTTAAGCATCGCAATTTCTTTGAGAAAATCATGACGAATGTTCCAACTAAATATGTACCCACAAAGAGAAACATTTCATCTCCTCCAAGCCATTGTAAAGGTTTGAAATATGTGAATTATTACTCGCAAAAGAAAATTCCCGGTTCAAGTAAAATATCATTTCTCGTAGCTAAAGATAATTAGAAACCGATAATTGT
>NW_021827589.1:5000-20000 GCF_006345805.1 Octopus sinensis | reverse complement strand
TGAGAACACGTTTATATTTCATATAAAAAAAAAGGCAAAAAAAAATAAAACATAAATGAAGAATTTGAGAAAATAGATGAACAGAAGACAAATAATCTGTTTGGGGATTTGAATTCTTAAAACGAGTTTCAAAGACACAAAGACTCCAACACGCGCTTACAAAACATACATACATATATACACACTTCAGTATCGTGATATATGTAGATATGTACATATATATATATATATATATATATATGTTTATATCTGTCTATATATATATAATATATATATATATATATATATATATATATATATATATATCTATATATTATATATACATACATGCAAATATATATATGTATGTATGTATGTATGTATATATAAAACATACATATATATATGTATGTATATATTTCATACATACATATATATATGTATAGTATTTATATATGTATATATATATATGCATATATATATATATGTATATATATAAACATATATATGGATGTATATATAGGCATGTATATATATATATATATATAATCATATATATATATAATCAACATACATATATAGATATATATGTGCGTCTATGAGCATACACACACATATATACACACATGAACATACACACACACACATATACGTTCGTATGTATATACACACACACATATATCTTTAGAAAGTATGAATATCTATATATCTTATCTCGTTTCGGCGCTGTTACGATAGAGGATTAATCTTTTCTTTAATATTCTAAAGGCTCCATAACGAAGCCTATATTAATCCAGATGTAATGTGATAATATTAAAGTGCATTAACGTATTCACAGTAGATATCTATCAACGTCTTCCTATCTGATACTCATTATGTATTTTGGAATAGATCTAGAATTAGTGCGTATGAGCCGATAAGTAAACAACTTACACTCACTCATACATACATACACACACACACACATACATGCATGCAAGCATACATACACACACATGCATACAAACATACATGCATACATACATACATACATACATACATACATGCATATACATACATACATACATACATACATACATACATACATACATACATACATACATACATACATACAATGAGAGCTCCATTTTGGATATCCAGATTACAAATTTACTTTTGTACCAATGATAATAGGATCGTATTATTTTGTGAGTGAATGACGAAGGGAGAATCTAGATAAGCTAAGATTTTCAGAAAAAGACATCAACCAATCTACACGCGCATCGCAGATACAGTTTGTAAGAGGAACAGTAAAAATATGCAAGACTTTTCTCAAGTTTGAAATTTTACATTGTTTTCGTTCTCTACATTTCAACGATGGAGCTTTATATATTTGTTAGAATCCAGCCCTATTCTCAACAAAAAGAATTTAACTAACTAAAAACTGAAGAGAACACGCATGTTTACACGCATGCGCATACATTGTTATTAGTTGTCAACTAGTTCATCAAAAGGACTTTTTATGCTAGTTTTCTACTTCATCTCTTTGAGCCCCTTATGTTGCCCTTCAAAATGTTTCCGGAGATACTCCACCTTATTCACATCATCATACTTTCTCATGTGGCTCTTGAAACCAACAAAAGAAAGTCACATTCTACCACATTCACAACTATTGTCCACAGTTTTTCATGATGGTACTGGCTTCCCCTACTGAATTGTTCTCCTGTACGATATCCTGAAGTATTTTCCTGTCAGATAATGCTAAACCATCAAAGATGTTTTTTTCTCCGCTTGCTCTGTAAGCACATTTCTTCAAGTTGCATTTGTTTTAAAAAAATGTCTTTATATAGGCGCAGGAGTGGCTGTGTGGTAAGTAGCTTGCTAACCAACCACATGGTTCCGGGTTCAGTCCCATTGCGTGGCATCTTGGGCAAGTGTCTTCTGCTATAGCCCCGGGCAGACCAATGTCTTGTGAGTGGATTTGGTAGACGGAAACTGAAAGAAGCCTGTCGTATATATGTATATATGTATGTATGTGTGTGTTTGTGTGTCTGTGTTTGTCCCTCTAGCATTGCTTGACAACCAATGCTGGTGTGTTTACGTCCCCGTCACTTAGCGGTTCGGCAAAAGAGACCCATAAAATAAGTACTGGGCTTACAAAGAATAAGTCCCGGGGTCGATTTGCTCTATTAAAGGCGGTGCTCCAGCATGGCCGCAGTCAAATGACTGAAACAAGTAAAAGAGTAAAAGAGTAAAAAGAGTAATACAACTGCTCGGGTTTGAGCAGGCACGTGTTGTCAGTAATGACTCAAGGTAGGCAGTTGGTGACATATATGTAGTAAAACACGCAAAAAGCGAAGCACAACCACGCAACTGAGTTGAACGAGATTTATATCTGCCTTTATAGCACGTAAAGAAAACGGTGTTGTAGGAGTGTACGCAGCACGTGTACTACAGCAGTATTATGCGTAGCTTAAGTATTGAGATTGAAAAGCAGGTGCGAATTATGCCTACATAGTCTATAAAAACAAACTTCCAGTTTCCCTGTCATAAACTTTCTTTTTATTAACCACACACTCTGTTGTTGAATTTGAACATTAAATATTTATGGACATCTTTGTTTTTTTTCTGTGGCGAAGGAACAAAGTATAAACTCTGACCAAAATAAAACACAGACCTTGATTATTCCATGAATAATTTGAATAAATTCATAGTCTTCCATTTCAGTTCCCCCAAATAAGTTACTTGAAAGTTATATTTCGCCAGAACGGACAGAGAGAGACAGAGGAACAGAAAATCACGCTTTTTATTATAATAGAGAGATATAGGCCGAATTGTCAGGTAGTAGGAGTAGTAGTAGTAGTAGTAGTAGTAGTAGTAGTTGTAGTTGTAGTAGTAGTAGTAGTAGCAGCAGCAGCAGCAGTAGTAGTAGTAGTAGTAGTAGTAGTAGCAGCAGCAGCAGCAGCAGTAGTAGTAGTAGTAGCAGCAGCAGTAGTAGTACTAGTAGTAATAGTATCAGCAGCAGTAGTAGTAGTAGTAGTAGTTGTTGTTGTAGTAGTAGTAATTGTGGTAGTAGTAGTAGTAGTAGTAGTAGTTGTAGTAGTAGCAGCAGCAGTGGTAGTAATAGTTGTAGCAGCAGTAGTAGTAGTAGTAGTAGTAATAGTAGTAATAGTAGCAGCAGCAGCAGCAGTAGTAGTAGTTGTAGTAGCAGCAGCAGCAGTAGTAGTAGCAGCAGCAGTAGTAGTACTAGTAGTAATAGTATCAGCAGCAGTAGTAGTAGTAGTAGTTGTTGTTGTAGTAGTAGTAATTGTAGCAGCAGTAGTAGTAGTAGTAGTAGTAGTAGTAGTAGCAGCAGCAGCAGTAGTACTAGTAGTAATAGTATCAGCAGTAGTAGTAGTAGTAGTAGTAGTAATAGTAGCAGCAACAGCATCAGTAGTAGTAGTTGTAGTAGTTGTAGTAGTAGTAGCAGCAGCAGCAGCAGTAGTAGTAGTAGTAGTAGTAGTAGTAGTAGTAGTTGTAGTAGTAGCAGCAGCAGTGGTAGTAATAGTTGTAGCAGCAGTAGTAGTAGTAGTAGTAGTAGTAGCAGCAGCAGCAGTAGTACTAGTAGTAATAGTATCAGCAGTAGTAGTAGTAGTAGTAGTAGTAGTAGTAGTAATAGTAGTAATAGTAGCAGCAGCAGCAGTAGTAGTAGTAGTAGTAGTAGTTGTAGTAGTAGTAGTAGCAGCAGTAGTAGTAGTAGTAGTAGTAAGTAGTAATAGTAGTAGTACAGCAGCAGCAGCAGCAGCAGCATAGTAGTAGTATAGTAGTATGTAATAGTAGTAGTAGTAGTAGCAGCAGCAGCAGCAGCAGCAGCAGTAG
Organism: Octopus sinensis; assembly: GCF_006345805.1. Lineage (NCBI taxonomy): Eukaryota > Metazoa > Mollusca > Cephalopoda > Octopoda > Octopodidae > Octopus > Octopus sinensis. Next base: position 16,184 of record NW_021827589.1, on the reverse strand, counting down.
TAGTAGTAGTAGTAGTAGTAGAGTAGTAGTAGTAGTAGTAGTAGAGTAGTAGAGTAGTTGTAGTAGTAGCAGCAGCAGCAGTGGTAGTAATAGTTGTAGCAGCAGTAGTAGTAGTAGTAGTAGTAGTAGCAGCAGCAGCAGTAGTACTAGTAGTAATAGTATCAGCAGTAGTAGTAGTAGTAGTAGTAGTAGTAAGTAATAGTAGTAGTAGTGCCGCAGCAGCAGCAGTAGTAGTAGTAAGTAGTAGTAGTTGTAGTAGTAGTAGTAGCAGCAGTAGTAGTAGTAGTAGTAGTAGTAGTAATAGTAGTAGTAGCAGCAGCAGCAGCAGCAGCAGCAGTAGTAGTAGTAGTAGTAGTAATAATAGTAGTAGTAGTAGCAGCAGCAGCAGCAGCAGCAGCAGTAGTAGTAGTAGTAGTAGTAGTAGTAGTAGTAGTAGTAGTAGTAGTAGTAGCGCTGCTGGTGGTTCTGAGTTCAATTCCAACGTGGTTGACTGTGCGTTTCATCCATTCGGGTTCGATAAAATGACGGTCAAGTTGGACACTAAGGATTATTATTATTATTATTATCATTTTGGTTTGGCTGAGGTTCGGTTTCACTCCTGGTACGATTTGCAAGAATAGCGGGTTATTACATTTAATCTTTGGTATCCAAAAGTTTTCAGCTGTCTTTCAAGTGCTTAGAAACATCCTGATAATCCATTGTTGTTGTTATTATTATTATTATTGTTGTTATTATTATTATTTTTATTATTATTATTGTTGTTGTTGTTATTATTATTATTATTGTTATTGTTATTATTATTTTTATCATTATTATTATTATTATTATTATTATTATTATTATTATTATTATTATTATTATTATTATTATTGTTATTATTATAATCATTATTATTACTTTTTCTTCTTTCAAATTTGCTTCCATTTCTTGCGAGTGTCTTCCCAACCCCTAGGGCAAAGAAACTCATAGTATACATTGGTAGGCCATTAAACCAAACTCAGTAGTTCGTTCATTTTTTTTTTTTTTTAAGTTAAATAAAAAATACATGAGCAGCAACAGTTCTCACATCGACAATGCTCTTCTCAATACGTGTGATGTACCAGTGTAAGACAAATCTTTTGCTTCTTGCAGGGATATAATTTCGGTTCCCTTCTTGATCATTCCTAGTGCTCTACGATCACTGGTATTGTACCGCCTTGAGATGCCACATTTTCTCAATTTCAATGAGTATGCCACATTTTCTCAATTTCAATGAGTATTATTGTTATTATTGTTATTATTGTTATTATTATTATTATTATTGTTATTATTATTATTGTTGTTATTATTATTATTATTATTGTTATTATTATTATTATTATTATTATTGTTATTATTGTTATTATTATTATTATTGTTATTATTATTATTATTGTTATTATTATTATTATTATTATTATTGTTATTATTATTATTATTGTTGTTATTATTATTATTCTATGTTTGACTTTTGCTTTATGTCTGTACAAGTTGGCTCCAAGTCTCACCCAGAGACCTCAAGAGACAACAGGTTGGAAGTTCTGTGCCATATATTTGGGGTTTTTGTTGTTGTTTTTTTTTGGTGTTGTACTAGTGAATGTCTAATACATAAAAATTTAAAAAAAGAAATAAAATAAAATAAAATAACATAAAATAAAATAAATAAATAAATAAAAAAGTTTGTTTTAAACCTTGGGATTACATAGAGAGTATTTTGCGTAGGATATGAGCAGTTCCCATGAGCACTATCTTTTGAATTTCTGCCATTTTGGGGTTTCCTGGTATCGGAGTTAGGTAGCAATTAGTCCCTTTCGCTATCATTCCCAGGGCACCTATGACAACAGGTATTGTTTTAGTCTTCAGCTTCCACATTTTGCTGATTTCTATTTCAAGATCTTTATATTTGCTCAGTTTTTGGTATGTCTTGACAGATACGTTTATATCGATTGGGACAGTCATATCAATGAGGAGGCATGTTCTTTGTCTGAAGTCTTTCAATATGATGTCTGGCCTATTTGCATCTATCTTCCTGTCAGTTTGAATGGTGAAGTTCCAGAAGAGTGAGATGTGGTCATTTTCAAGCACTGGAGGTGGATTGTGTTCCCACCAGTTTTTTTCATAGGGCAAATCCAGGTTTTGCAATTACCCAGTGAATATATTGTGCAGCTCTATCATGCCTGTTGAGTTACTCTGTAGGCGCTAGAAGACTGCATTTCGAGACAACATGATCAATGGTTTCATTTTGTTGTCGGCATACACGACATGTTGGGCTACTGCCGTTCTTTAATATGTTGGCCTGGTAGTTTCTTCTTCTTATTATTATTATTATTATTATTATTGTTATTATTATTGTTATTATTATTATTATTATTATTATTATTATTATTATTATTGTTATTATTGTTATTATTATTATTATTGTTATTATTATTATTGTTGTTGTTGTTGTTATTATTATTATTATTATTGTTGTTGTTGTTGTTATTATTATTATTATTATTATTATTATTATTATTGAGTCAGAGAGAGCAGCGCATGCCATCAAAGTGACAAATATACGAAGCCCAGTATACCCATCAGGACTACCTGTCTGATAAAGGTACACCAGGTACCCTTATACATGCATCACAACCATATGTACGTGACATGGTGATCTCATATCAAGAGAAACAGCGCATAATCTTGCAGGTGGGGACCAGTTAGAATTTTCTTCAGGTTGAGTAGCCCATCCCGCTCAAAAGGTCCCTGTTTCCAGAGGTGAATTATTCAAACCCCAAAGAATCCCTCTCAACCCATGGCTATGAAGCTCCTTAGCTACTTTTGCTCGTGATGAGGGATGCACATATCGTCAGCCACCAAGGGACATGCTCAACTGGTTATGGCCAAACAACTGACAAGCAAATATGTGGTATTGAGCAGAATATTTGCTGTAGCCCATCTTTTATACCAAGACAAAACAATGTACATGATAACACTTCCACTGAGAGCCACTGCCTGGTACTACAACAGGGCATTTATTATTATTATTATTATTATTATTATTATTATTATTATTATTATTATTATACTTTTTTTTCTTTCAAATTTGCTTCCATTTCTTGCCGAGTGTCTTCCCGACTCCTAGGGCAAAGAAACTCATAGCATACATTGGTAGGCCATTAAACCAAACTCAGTAGTTTGTTCATTTTTTTTTAAAGTTAAATTAAAATACATGAGCAGCAACAGTTCTCACATCGACAATGCTCTCTCAATACGTGTGATGTACCAGTTAAGACAATCTTTTGCACTTATTATTATTATTATTTATTATTATTATTATTATTATTATTATATATTATTATTATTATTATTATTATCATTATTATTATTATATTATCATTATCATTATATTATCATCATTATTATTATTATTATCATTATTATTATCATTATTATATTATTATTATTGATTAAAATATCATTATTATTATTATTATATTATTATTATTATTATTATTATTAGATTATTATTATTATTATTATAAATTAGTGTTGTTATCATTACTATATTACAATTATCATCGTCGTTGCTATCGTTTTTGTGTGTCTATTATCATTAACAACAATAGCAACGCCAACAACCACATCTATTACACGGATGACTAATTGCCGCGCTGTCAGTAATTACGAATGTAATAAGAGGAAGGAAGGAAGGAAAGGATGAAAAAAATTACGAACTCACAAATATGCAAGAATACGAGAAAAACAAAACGAAAACAACAGGAAAAAACAGATTCTTATGTATCGTGATTGCGCCCGTGTGTGTGTGTGTGTAGGGGGACATGTTTGTATGTGTTCGTGTGTGTGTTGTTGTTGCTGTTGTTCTCGTTGTTTTTATTGTTGTGTGTTTGTTTGTGTGTGTGGGTGGGGGGTGGGTGGGTGGATTGTCGTTGATTTCAAAAGAGAAAAAAAAAGAAGATACAAAACCAGAGATTGTGGGACAATAGTAGACATTGACAGAAATCCAATCTATATGTAGTTACTATTTATTTATTTATTTATTTATTTATTTGTTTGTTTGTTTGTTTGTTTGTTTGTTTGTTTGCAGACAGTGGCAGCAGCAGCAGCAGCAGCAGCAGCAGCAGCAGTGATTGTCTGTGCGTCTATAGTTTTATAAATATGATATATGCAATGATTTTTCACCTGGCAAACGAAACACAATTACGATACAGATAGAGATAGAGAGACATATAGACAGACAGACAGACATACAGACAGGTAAGATATACATAATTATAGATATGTATATACATGCATATAAATGTGAGTATATATATATATATATGTATATACATTTATTTATTCATACATCCATATATATATATATTTATATACACAAACAATCATATATATATACACATATATATACGTACATACATATATACATAAACACACACACACACACACACATATATATATGTATATATATACATATATACAGTCACATATTGTTAACTCATAACTACATGACTAGAATTCCAACTGATTGTTATATACATATTATTATCTTTATTATTATTATTATTATATTATTATTATATTATTATTATTATTATAGCAATTTTTAAAGAAGAGAAGAAATAAGAAGAAGAAGAAGAGAAGAAGAAGAAGAAGAAGAAGAGAAAAGAAGAAGAAAAGAAAAAGAAGAAGAAGAAGAAGAAGAAGAAGAAGAAGAAAAGAAAGAAAAGAAGAAGAAAAAGAAGAAGAAGAAGAAGAAGAAGAAGAGAAGAAGAAGAAGAAGAAGAAGAAGACGAAGAAGAAGAAGAAGAAGAAGAAGAAGAAGAAGAAGAAGAAGAAGAAGAAGAAGAAGAAGAAGCGGATAGGAAAAAGAAAAGAGAAGCGGATGAGCAAAGAAACTCAATCATAAAAACGCGTAAAAATGTAAAGGGCAGAAAAGAGGCAGTAAAATGTCGATAAATGTCAAAGCGAGAGAAATGTCCAATAAATATGCTGCTTATTTATTATAGAAAGAAGTGTTCGAAAGAAAAGTCCTCGTTGCTTGCCTGTAATGCGCTTTTGGATGTGAATGCGTGAGATAAGGATAATAACAATGGTTGATGCCTCTTGCTTCCGTTGGATGTTATGACGGGATAATGGGTATAAATATGTACATGTATGTTTGTGTGTAAGGCCATGTAGGATCGTTAGCGCCTACACGCAATTTTTTTCTCTTCTGTGTATCTTTCTGTCGAAGAGCGTAGGCTCGAAACGTTAAAGACTTGTTTTATTTCTATTCCTGAGCGCCATACTAATACATTATTTGTTTGTACTCCACCTGCCTTCGTCTTTTGTTTATTTTCGTAAACCTTCCGTTATATGTATATAATATATATATGAAAGAATGGAGTTGAACGACGAATTAACAAAATTCCTTTATTTTCGACATATGTTTCGAAGGCTGCATTCCTAATTGCGAAGGAATAAGGAATGCAGCCTTCGAACGTATGTCGAAAATAAAGGAATTTTGTTAATTCGTCGTTCAACTCCATTCTTTCATATATTTATATTTAAAAAAAAACATACAAATTTCCACACGAAAGCACGTAACTTCAAACGTGTATTCCCTGATGTGAATTTGCTACCCAGGTATCGGTTAACCGAATTATCCATAACATTCAACTACTCAAATATATATATATATTAAATAATATATATATATATATATATAATATATATATATATATATATATATATATATATATATATATATATATATGTATATATATATATATAATAAAGTGGAGTTGTAAGGTACCGCACGAGTGGAATTATATACGAAAGAAGGTTTGAAAATGCAATTTTAAAAGATGTTTATTTACTTGACCAGTTTCACTCTTTAGAAAAAGATTGTCAAAAGTAACATGTAAAAGTTTGGTTGTGCTAATTATTGGTTGTCACAAAATGCTACAATACATATATACAGTCTTTGGTAACAAGAACATGATAAGGACATAAAAAAGTTTAAGTTCATTAAAATATTGGGCACAAAAGATTACAACATAAATATACATTCTCAAGAAATTGCAAGAATTTAGCTGATGAGGAGAGTGTCTGCAATCTCATTAGTTGTAGGAGCACTCGGAGCACTAATAACCAAGTTCGAGAAATATGTCAGAGAAATTGGAATTGACATGAGAGCACAACAAGCCTAATAATACGACGGCCCTATTGGGGATAGGTAGGATTTTGAGGTTGGTACTTGGATGTTGAATGTGTCCAACGATAATTAACAACTAAGTAACAAAGCTTGTAATGCGCGGAAAGACACTCTGTGAGGCTTCTGAAAAGGGCTACTGTTCGCCCTCACAGAATCAACCAGATCAAACAAGACCGAGCGATCTGAGAAGTAAAACAATAATAATAATAATAATAATAATAATAATAATAATAATAATAATAATAATAATAATAATAATAATAACAACAACAACAATCATAATAATAATAATAATAATAATAATAATAATAATAATAATAATAATAATATAATAATAATAATAATAATAATAATAATAATAATAATTAAGCACACGCCACAAAAGGTCACAGAAAACGACAATGCAACCGTACTATGGGATATGCCAATACACACAGATAGAGAAATTACGGCCAGTAGGCCAGATATAGTTGTCAGAGATCACGAAGAAAAAAAATGTTTTCTAATTTCAAAATACAAAGACCTGGAAATAGAGGTAACTCGAATGCGGAATCTAAAAACAGAAATAATTCCTATAACAGTGGACGCATTATGTATGATAAAAAAATATTCAGACAAATACATAACAAAAACATCAGGACTCACAAATATATATAATATACAGAAAATAGCACTACTACGCACCTCACACATCCTACGCAAAACACTTTCAATACAGTAAAAATTAGAGCATCACAACAAACCACAGCACATACCCAAGGCACACAGAACTGTTCTCGGTAGTGAAGTGAAAGCACGCTATATACAAACTACTGAATAATAATAATAATAATAATAATAATAATACCCTAATAATAATAATAATAATAATAATAATAATATAATAATAATCATAATAACTATAATAAAATAATAATAAGGATAATAATAATAATAATAATAATAATAATAATAATGATAATAATAATAATAATGGTAATAATAATATAATAATAATAATAATAGAATATACAACCCAATACATAATAACAATACTAATAATAATAATTATAATAATAATAACAAAAAAACAAAAACAACAACAACAACAACAAAAACAAAAACAACAACAACAATAATAATAATAATAATAATAATAATAATATAATAATAATAACATAACAATAACAATAATAATAATAATAATATAATAATAATAATGATATAACAATAATAATAATAATAATGATGATGATTGATATGATGATGATGATGAGGATGAGGTGGTGGTGTGGTGGTGGGTGTGTGGTGGTGGTGGTGGTGATGATGATGATGATAATAATAATATAATAATAATAATAATAATAATGATAATAATGATAATAATAATGGAAATGAGAACCATGACGACAATAAATGACGCGGGAATGTAAAAATATTATTTTGCAACCAAACAAATGTGAATAAATACGTTTTCCATAAAAAAAAACGAAATTTTAACAGAAAAAAAATAATCATAAACAAAATCCAAACACAATGTTGAGAGAAGGAGAAACAAAAAAAAAGATAAAACCTATTCCTTCCTTACTGTATTAATCAACTCTTTAAGAAATTATGAAACGAAAACAAGTAAATATCTTTATAAATAGACTGAAAGGTTTCTTTTGAAAATCACGAATTCAGATTTCACTTCTTATAATAAAAACCAACGTTGGTGGTGGTGGTGGTGGTGGTGGTGGTAGTAGTAGTAGTAGTAGTAGTAGTAGTTGAAAATGGTAATATTAATACTGATAATAATGAGACGACGACGGTGAAGAGAAGGATTATCAGAAAAATGATGACGACAACGACGATGGTGAATTAAGAAAGGAAAATTATGATGATGATGATAATAATAATAATAATAATAAGCAGAAAATGAAGAGCAACAATAACAACAACAGCAACAACATCAAATAGTAATAATAATAATAATAACGAGAATGATAATAATGATATCTATTATAATTATGATATTAATGTGGATGTTATGATGGCCATAATAATAGTCTCAAATAACAATAATAACAACGATAAGAAAGCGAATAACAACGATGACGATGTTTCTGATGATGCTGATGATGATGACGATGATTATGATGGTGGCGGTTGGTGATGAGTGTGGAGGTGGTGGTGGTGTGATGATGACGATGTTAATAATAATAATAATAATAATAATAATAATAATAATAATAATAATAATAATAATAATAATCCTTTCAAGGCCTGAAATTTCGGGGGTGGGAGATTAGTCGATTACATCAACCACAGTGCCCCACTTGTACTTAATTTATCGACCCTGAAACGATGAAAGGCAAAGTCTGTCTGGGACGAAGAAGATGATGATGATGAAGAAGAAAAAGAAGAAGAACAACAACAACAACAACCACAACAACAACGACGACGACGAAGACGACAACAACAATAATAATAATAATATAATAATAATAATAATAATAATAATAATAATAATAATAATAAATAATAATAATAATGATAATAATAGATATGATGATGATGATGATCATTTCATTTATTTGCCACCAGGGCGAAGGATGAGAGGGACAATACAAATATCGACATAAAGTGTGGCGGGGAGGGGGTTATATATAAGGAAATGACAAAAAAGGGGGCAACGGTGATGATGATCATGATTATTATAATAAAGAGGAGAGGAGGCAAAGGGGAAGCGGATGATGATTTTTGATGATGATGATGATCATCATCATCATCATGATAATGGCCTTGATGATGATGACCTTGATGACGATGATGGTGATGATGATGGTGATGATGATGGTGATGATGATGATGATGACCTTGATAATTATGATGATGAGAATGCAACAACAGCAACAACAATCATAATAATAAAACCCAACACCATGTCACAGCAACGCTGCATGAATTTTTTTCTCTCCTCTTTATGCTTGTTGTTGTTGTTGTTGTTGCTCCTGCCATTCTTAGTATTTCCTTTGTTGTTATTTTTCGCTGTTGTTGCTTGCGATTTTATTGTTTCTCTCGTTGTTGTTGTTGTTGTTGCTGTAGTTCTTGTTCTTATTCTTGTTATTGCCGATCTTGTATTGGTTATTTTACTCATAATCGTTATTATTATTATTATTATTATTATTATTATTATTATATTATTATATTATTATTAATATTATTATTGTTGTTGTTATTATTATTGTTGTTGTTATTATTATTATTATTGTTGTTGTTGTTATTATTATTATCTTTATTATTATTATTATTATTGTTGTTGTTGTTGTTATTATTATTGCTGTTGTTATTATTATTATCATTATTATTATTATGTCTATCATTGTTTGCTTTGTGTTCGGCTCTTGTGGCCAGTAAAGAAACGATTATCATCATTATTATAATTATTATTGTTGTTGTTGTTGTCCTTCTTCTTCCTTCTTCTTCTTGCCCTTCTTCTTTTAGATGTTTCTGTTGATGCTGATGCTGCTGGCAAACTCCTTTTGTTGATGTGGTGTAATAATTCTGTTCTTTTCTTTTGTTTTTTTCACAATTGTGGCTTCTGCTGTTATTCTTGTTCTCGTTGTTGTCAACGTCGTCCATGTTTGTCTACTTCACTTCTCTTCCTACTACTCCTCCCCTCCTGTTTCAGCCATGTTTGTTTGCTCATATTTTGTTTTGTTCTATTATTATTATAATAATATTTTATTAACGAAAACAAAACATTTAGCATACTCTTCATGTTTGTGGAGTTCTTGGCTGAACAAGATTGAAAATGAAGGTAATTAACAAGTAAAATAAAAGAACGATAAAAACGTCGAATAAATAAATCACTGGTACAGAAGGTAAGGACAGAAACCACACCGTTCACCTACTCCTCCTCTTCATTATCGTCATCCTCGTCGTCTTTTTTTTTTGTCTTCTTCGTCGTCATCCCGTGTTCTTGTCGCTACGCAGTCGACGGCATCGTCGTTGCCGTAATCATGAAAAATAAAAATGTAACAGAATAAAGAAAGAAAGAAAGAAGAAGAAGAAGAAGAAGAAGAAGGGGGAGGAGAAGGAGAAGAAGAAAAAGAAGATGTTGATGATGCTGATGGTGAGGATGATGATGAAGAAGAACAAGAAGAAGAAGGTGAAGAAGGTGAAGAACAACAACAACAAATGGGTAATAAGTAGAAAAGAACAACAACAGCAAATGGATGAAAATGAAGAACGAGAACAACAACGACATAGGGATGATGAAGAAGAAGAGAAGAAGAAGAGGAAAAACAACAACAACAACAACAACAAGAAAAAGAACAGCAACAGCAACAACAACGAAAAAGAGGAGAATACTAACAAGGAGAAAACAGCGGAAAAATGAAAATGAAAGTAGTAACGGTTGAACAAAGGCCAACCAAAATATGCACCATAAAAAAACGTCAATAACCATAAGTACAACAACATGATTGTGTATTGTCTTTTATTCATGTCCATAATATGATTGACGAGAGGTTGAAGAGGAAAGATGTATAGGTTCAATAGATAAAGGTAAAAAAAAACACTAACGAATAGACATTCAACTTTTAAGTGTGTTTAATAAGATCGGGAAGAAAACAAAACCACGATCGCAAAAAAATTACATACAAACGTAAACACGCCCGCGCTTACACGCATGCACAGACACACTCACGTGCCAGAAACAAAATCATATTAACAGCAAAAAATATTAACACACAAACACTAAACTCTCGTCATTAGAGTGCCTTTGTAACGACTGCTGATTAAAAATTATACATACATCGGTGAGCATTTCGCCAATCGAATGTGCAAGGAGCAATGTTAGCGCTGATTTGTGGTTTCGATTCTGTCTGGAATTAGCTCATCGTTTGTCGGTCATTTGTTTGCCTTTAAAAACTGTCGCTTCAGACCGGAGAATAAATATTACTATGATATATTATTATATATATATATATATATATATATATATT
>NW_021827588.1:12500-30164 GCF_006345805.1 Octopus sinensis | reverse complement strand
TGAGATCTTCATCTTGTTCTGGTCAATGACTGTCAAAGTAATTTTCATATTTTAAAAGCATCAAAAGGAAAATTTGTTGCCCAGAGAAGAGAGGTTGAAATTGTCAAATTATAAAAGCACAGAGTATAATGATGGACTGGACATTTTCTTTAGATTAATGATCAGAGGATCCCTAAACAGATGCTATATGCTAAACTTCTTTATGGAAAGAGCCCCCAGTAGAAACGAAGACTACGATTTAAGGAATGTGTATATATACATATACATATACATATATTATATATATATATGTATATATATGTATGTATCTATATATGTATATATATGTATGTATCTATATATGTACATATATATGTATATATGTAATATATAGTTATATATGTACATATATTTTATTTATATATATTACTGAGATGTTACTTGTATAGCGATTGACTTGATCTGAGATTGTGTGCTGGAACTAAAACAATTGCAACGTGGAAGGTTTTATAAGCCTTCCACGCTGCAATTGTTATATTATATATAATATATATATGTATATGATTACTATATATATATATATATATAAGATATATATATATATTGATATATATATATATATATAAAATTATATACCATATATATTATATATATATATATATATACATATAATATATATTATATATATTACATATAGATATATATATATATATATACTATATATATATATATATATATATATATATATATACATACATATATATACATACATATACTATATGTAATATATATAATATATATCATATATACATACATATATATACATACCTATATATATATGTATATATTTATATATATATATACATACAACCATATATGTATACATTATATATATGGTTTATAATTCGGAATGGTCGTTTTGCCAGTTTAGGCAATAATATATAAAACATAGTCGCTGGAGTGGCAGTGGGCTTGCTACCAACCACATGGTTCTGGGTTCAGTCCCACTGCGTGGTCTTGGGCAAGTGTCTTCTGCTATATCCCCAGGCCGACCAAAGCCTTTTGAGTGGATTTGGTAGACGGAAACTGAAGAAGCCTATCGTATACATGTACAATATATATATGTTGTGTGTGTTTGTGTGTCCTGTGTTTGTCCTCCTACCATTGCTTGACAACCGATGCTGGTGTGTGTACGTCCCGTCACTTAGCGGTTCGCAAAAGAGACCGATAGAATAAGTACTGGGCTTACAAAGAATAAGTCCCGGGGTCGATTTGCTCGACTAAAGCTGGTGCTCCAGCATGGCCGCAGTCGAATGACTGAAACAAGTAAAATATATATATATATATATATATATATATATATATATATATAGATATATATATATATATATATGTATCTCTATATAATATATATCTATTTATCTATATCTTTATACATACATACATACATACTCATAATACATACATACATCATACATCATACATCATCATACATACATACATATATATATATACATACATACATACATACATACATACATACATACATACATACATACATACATACATACTACATAGGTGTATATACTCAGACACGCATATCTGAAACAAAATAATACAAAGGGTTGTACTAGATATTGTTATTACTTTATATAGTTGTGGCGTGTAATTAAATGTAAATTATAAGCTAGTTGATGTTTAATTGTTAAAGTATCAGCAGGAAATTGCATGCGTATGTGTGGCTGTTGATGCGTCAATGCTCGTGTCCCCTTCGCAAGCGAAAAACGAACCCATTTCATTCGAAACCTCACGTCGTTTTATATACGCAAGGAATAATTCTAGATGTTATTTTGTATACCCTCCAGCCTTCATCAGGTGTCTTGGGGAATTGAGTTCACATTCCTAAGGTATTTTTTTGGTACCTGTATCTATAGTTATATTTCTCTCTCTTTCTCTCTCTCTCCCTCTCTCTCTCTCTCCTCGCACAACATATATGTATATATACAGATAGATAGATAGAGAGATAGATAGATAGATAGATAGATAGATGATAGATAGATAGTTAGATAGATAGATTAGATAGATAGATGATTGTTTCTTTATTAGCCACACAGGGCTGCACACAGATGAACAAATTACAAGGTAAGCTTTTCTGAAGGTTTAAAAAAAAAAGAAGGGGGGAGTTTCGATCAAAAGATCGTAAAAGGAGAGAAAGAGGACAAAAAGGGGGGGTTAAAAAAGGGATGAGAGGAAAAAAAAATTGATCACTAGGGATCGTTATCACAGAAATGTCAATATGAAGTGTAAAGGGGAGGACAGGTGAGGTTTACCCGTGGAAAGAAAAGCCTACGGAAAGACCACGGTCAATGAGTCACATTTATATTTTTTTTTTTTTTTTTTTTTGCAAATAAGCAAATCTCTGTTTTCAATTTCTGGTTTCATAGGATTATGCTCAAGGTGGCTTCGTCATTCATACGTGCCATTCTGTGCTACATTCACCCATCTTTTTTAAACATCGCTAGACAAACTTGCTCTCTACTCTCAACTTCCTTAGTATATATAGATAGAAAGATAGATAGATAGTAGATAGATAGATGATAGATCGATAGATAGATAGATAGATAATATATAAGATAGATAGATAAGAGATAGAAGAGATAGATAGATAGATAAGATGATAGAAAGAGAGATAGATAGATAGATAGTTAGATAGATAGATAGATAGATAGATAGATAGATAGAAGAGAGAAGATAGATAGATAGTTAGATAGATAGATAGAATAGATAGATAGATAATAGATAGATAGATAGATAGATAGATAGATAGACAGACAGAGAAGTATTAACACAAGTATGTGTTGTGTCATACACTTCTTGTGCGCCTGTATGAATAGCAGACAATAACCAAGAAAATCCAAAAAATTAACGAGAAATATCATAGAAGCCAGAATATTTTTTTGTCTTTGGAAAGGTGACGATATATTTATGCCTCACTTAAGTTTAATACCCTCAAATATTCCCTTCGAACTCAAACGACTTCAATTTCCAATACGTCAGTCTCTTGCGATGTCCATTGATAAGTACCAAGATCAGACATTCAAGTTACTTCTTTGCAATTAGAGAAGCTTGTTTTTTTCACACAGACATATCCTGGGGTTCCAGAGTGGGGACAAGACAAATTTTAAATCATTTTCCCCCCTACAGGTAAAACTCAAACCATGTCCTAGGAAGACGTTTTTAGCATGGGATCAACGGAACAGATTTGCAGAATGAATAAAACTTTAAATTGAAATTGTCAACGCACCACTATATTCGCATAAGAAAATGTGTTTCTCTATTTTTTTGTTTGTTGTAATACTGAAGTTCAATAATTCTGTTGTGTCTGGAGAGAATCATTTTCTTTTTGTGCCTTATTATGTAAACACTCACCGTAAATTCCCACTTTTTTCTTATTTTTAATTGTCCTAAAATTTTGCGTTGTGTCTTTGCATCCTATATATATATATATGTAGTGTATATATATATATATATATATATATATATAGGTTGCAAGTACATAAAAATAAGAAAAAAGTGGGAATTTTACCGGTGAGTGGTATATTATAACATCCAAAGGATGAAAGGCAAAGTCGACCTCGGCGGAATTTGAACTCAGAACGTAACGGCAGACGAAATACCTATTTCTTTACTACCCACAAGGGACCAACAAGGACAGACAACACGGATTAAGTCGTCTGTATCGACCCCCGTGCGTAGCTGGTACTTAATTTATCGACTCCGAAGGATGAAAGGCAAAGTCGACCTCTGCGGAATGAACCCAGAACGTACGGCAGATGAAGCCTATTTCTTACTACACTACCCCAAAGGGGCTAACACAGAGAGGACAAAACAAGGACAGACAAACGGATTAAGTCGTCTATATCGACCCCAGTGCGTAACTGTACTTATTTAATGGACCCCGAAAGTTGAAATGCTATAAGTCGACCTCTGCGGAATTTGAACTCAGAACGTAACGGCAGACGAAATACCCATTTCTTTACTACCCACAAGGGGCTAAACACAGAGAGGACAAACAAGGACAGACAAACGGATTAAGTCGACTATATCGACCCCAGTGCGTAACTGGTACTTATTTAATGGACCCCGAAAGAATGAAAGGCAAAGTCGACCTCGGCGGAATTTGAACTCAGAACGTAACGGCAGACGAAATACCTATTTCTTTACTACCCACAAGGGGCTAAACACAGAGAGGACAAACAAGGACAGACAAACGGATTAAATCGATTATATCGGCCCCAGTGCGTAACTGGTACTTATTTAATGGACCCCGAAAGAATGAAAGGCTAAGTCGACCTCGGCGGAATTTGAACCCAGAACGTAACGGCAGACGAAATACTGCTAAGCATTTCGCCCGGCGTGCAAACGTTTCTGCCAGCTCACGCCTTAATAAAAGCGAAATTCCCTTGTGCCTGTGACCCCTGTCCCTCAGTCTACATAGACATATTCTACCCTTTTGGAATCAGGATGATCCCAGGATTGAAACTCTGCTCTTCATTTGGGTGTTGAAGACACAGCATTGGGATCTGGCTTAAAACCATTTTGGCTGCTATTTCTAGCAGATAAAGCCACAGTGGGAGGTACAAGAGTTATGTCCCTTAGTTTAAAGTGTTACCAAGGAATTTTGTAGTTTTTTCACTTTTTCAGTTATTAGACTGCGGCCACGCTGGGGCAACGCATTGAAGAATTTTAATCTAAGAAATTGACACCAGTTATTTCTCATTTTTGTCTGGTAGATTTTATTGGCCTTTTATAGCGAACCGCTAAGTCACATGGAGATAAACGTAAACAACAGACACACACACAAAGCCACAATACACGCACACACACACACACACACATACATACATACATACATACGTACATACGTACATGCATACGTATATACATACGTACATACGTACATACATACATACATAATACGTACATACATACATACATACATACTTACGTACATTCTTACTACATACATACATAATACATACCATACACATACAATACATACGTACATACGTACATACATACATACATAATACGTACATACATACATACATACGTACATACTTACGTACATTCTACGTACATACAGACATACATACATACATACATACATACATACATACACATACATACATACATACGTACATGCATACGTATATACAGACGTACATACGTACATACACGCATACATAATACATACATAATACATATATACATACATACATACATAATACATACAACATACCACATACATACACACAGAAATGTATGTGTGTATATATATATATATATATATATATATATATATACATAACACCATATACTAGTATATATATATATATATATATATATATATCATCATCGTTAACGTCAGTTTTCCATGCTAGCATGGGTTGGACGGTTCGACCGTCTCTGGGAAGCCAGGAGGCTGCACCAGGCTCCAATCTGATCAGTATTGTCTCTACAACTGGATGCCCTTCCTAACGCCAACCACTCTGAGTTTAGAGGGCGCTCTTACGTGCCACCAGCACAGGTACCCCAGGAGGCTGGCAACGGTCACGATCGGTTGGTGCTTTTTATGTGCCCCAGCACGGAAGCCAGTCAAGACGGCGGTGGCATCAGCCTCGTTGAGATGGTGTTTTGTATGTGCCACTGGCACGGGTATCACAACTACAATTCCATTTGATTTTTATTTCGATGTTGATGTACTTGACTCAGTAGGTCTCCTCAAGCACAGCAGGTCACCCTACGATCCAAGGTAAGCACAGTAGGCCGTCCTGCGATCCAAGGTATTTTCGATGGGTTGGGGCTGTTATGTGAAGCTGGTGCAGGAAACAGCCTCACGTTATTTGTCGGGTCTTCGCTGTCACAGCATATCTCCAGAGGTCTCGGTCTTTCGTCATTGCCTCTGTGAGGCCCAACGCTCGAAGATCAAGCTTGATCACCTTATTCCATGTCTTCCTGGGTCTACCTCTACCCCGGATACCTTCAACTGTTTGGGAGTGGCACTTCTTCGCACATCTCTCCTCATCCATCCGGAGTACATGACTATACCAGCGCAAACTTCTTTCTTGCATGCCACATCCGATGCTTGTTATGTCCAGCATTTCTCTCATATATATATATTATTTTATATATATTATATATATTCAATTCGAATCGAAATCGAATTGAACCAGCCAGGACCCCTGGTCTGGTGGTACGTAAAAAGCACTATCCGACTCGTGGCCGATGCCAGCGCCGCCTCGACTGGCTTCCGTGCCGGTGGCACGTAAAATGCACCAATCCGACCGTGGCCGTTGCCAGCCTCGCCTGGCACCTGTGCGGGTGGCACGTAAAAAGCACCCACTACACTCTCGGAGTGGTTGGCGTTAGGAAGGGCATCCAGCTGTAGAAACATTGCCAGATAAGACTGGAGCCTGGTGCAGCCTTCTGGCTTCCCAGATCCCCGGTCGAACCGTCCAACCCATGCTAGCATGGAGAATGGACATTAAACAATGATGATGATTTTATTTTTATTTTATCTAGTTTCATCTCACGAGCTGTGACCATGCTGGGGCACCACCATTCTGCTGGGGCACCGCCATTATATATATATATATATAGATAGATAGATAGATTTATCTCTCTGTCTAAATGGAATAAGTATAAAAATGAATATTGTCAATTTAATTAAAAAGGTCCATATGTGGCTGAAGAGTGCTTTACATTTTAAATCTGATGTAATACTTACATTGTTTAATTAAATGAAGTAGCATGAAACGATTGTACTACACTACCTTTGGATATCCTTGTTGCTTGTATTGATTATATATATATATATATATATATATAAATATATATGGCGACTCCGGCACTCGGGCCATTCGAGCTTAGCCCGAATATAAATTTAATAAGGTGGACGTCTATTTATAAGCTGATTTCTGCCAACACTGACTTCAAGTATGTAATTGCAGCCAATAACTTGGGCTCCTTTTATTGAGCCTGGTCGCTGTTGGTTTATTTTCGTTCACCGTCTGTGTCAGAAAATATCATTCGTAGTAGACGTTCTCTCGACATCGTTCACACGCGCCTGACTCGGGCTCAGAAGTTACAGCCCGAGTGTTATCAATAATCGTAAAAATTAAAATTAATTCAAATACAAATTTTCTTGAAACTATAAATTTTTTGAGAGATTAATATTTAAATTCAAATCCATGAAAAGTTTCCGTTCTGTAATATTCTTAAAGGAACGTTATATGAAATGTCACCCATAGTTATGACCCTAGTATCGATCTATTGCATTTCGATATGTTTTAGGGTTAGTTAGGGTTAGGGTTAGGGTGGGGAAGGGTATCTTTTTCTTCAGAAATGTAAATAAACCCAATCTTAAACGAGGGACATATTCATACGGCACAGAATGTTTTTTTTACCTCAATAGACGTCATTGATTGTTGAAATCGCAGAAATTGTAGAAAAAAAACAACAAATATCTTACATACTATAGAATTTTTCAATAAAGCCAAGAGAAAAAGATGTTTTATAAACACATTCTACCAGTATACGAAGTTTAAAATGTTTAGTTACGTGGAAATTACTTTAAAAAACTGCCGTTCAAACAGAAAAGATCCAAACGAAAATTATCCAGCAACTCGGGCTAATAGGAACGAGCCTGGTAGGTGTAAAAGACAAACTGGCATCTCTTGTCAAGATTACAAGCGACAGTCAGATCGCTGATGTTTGCTTGTGCACTCCGCTGTCGTAATTTCATTGCTCTTACTCTGTGCATCTGTGCGCAAAGATCAGTCGTGTTTTGCAGGGTTGCTTTATTTTAATCTTTAACTTAGAAACGGAGAAAGACATAGTGTTAGATGTAAAGAAAATAAGCCATTTGGGGCTAGAAATAAAGCGCGAAAACGTGAAATTCTTCGAGTAGAAATGTGTCTTATACGAAGACTGTGATGAGCCCGTGTGACGCTGATGACTGGAATCGCCCCCCCTGAGATATATATATATATATATATATATTATATATATATATATATATATATATATGTGTGTGTGTGTGTATGGTGTATATGTGTATTCATGAACGTATGCGCGTGTATGTATATATATATATATATATATATATAATATATATATATGGTCCATGAATGTGGGTCCATAAAGACACACCCGATGGTTTTGATGTCACGATGGGAAGATCTGCTTCAGCACAAGTAGCTGATTTGGTCTGAATATATATACTTTCGGAAATGGCAGACCAGTTCCCAAACATCAATAGAGGTCGATATCTTGATGATTGTTTACTTTAGCTCCAAAATGTTTCTGACCAAAAAGTACAAAAGGTTAAGAATAGTTTAGTTAAGTTGTTTTTTTGCCGTAGAATGGGCTTAGGCATTGTCTTTAGGATGATGTAACGAAAGCCATCTTTAAATGAAAAACAGTGGAAAAAACGATGACTTTTTCAGTTGTTTTAATTCTTCAGTTTCTGGAAGAAATCTCTTTGAAAGTTATTTTGGACTCGAAGGTAAGTGAATTCATTTTTGATTTTTTCGTATGACTAGTGATTTTTCGATATATATCATGAACAGTTAGTTCATATGTACGTAGCAGTCAGGTCACTTTCGAGTGCTATTGGTAACATGTAACCCAATACAAGCTTGCTTGGTGAGGAGGGTGTTTATTGGACACCCTGCGGGATGAAAAACAAAACCCGTCAAAGGGCGGAGGACCTCTTGAGAGTCAACGGCCATCCAATAAATGTTAGCACGGGTACGCAGAAATTCCGGGATGGTGTCCGGCGTGCTGAAAGACCACTGGGAGTGAGGCGCCCCTCACCTTTTGTTAAAGCAAGTCTCTTTACCGCCAGTTGACAACCAGTGTTGGTGTGTTTACATTCCCCATAACTTTGAGGTTTGGTGCAAAGGAGACCAATAGAATAAGTACCAGACCTTAAAAACAATTGTTCGACTAAAACCCTTCTTATCTCTCTCTTTCATATTCCATATGCCCCAGCATAGCTGCAGTCAAATGACAAAAGTAAAAGATAAAAGGTATATATATATATAGGAATTGAAACCCATTTGTGGTGCAGTTTTGCCTTCAGGCAATGGCGACCACGGTGGAATTTGAACACAGAACGTAGCGGCAGATGAAATACCGCTAAGCATTTCGCCGGCGTGCTAACGTTTCTGCCAGCACGCCACCTTCTTTCAGTTTCTGTCTACCAAATCCACTCCCAAGGCTGTGCTTGGTCTGGGGATGTAGTAGAAGACACTTGCCCAAGGTGCCACACAGTGGGACTGAACCCAGGATCATATGAGTGGGAAGCCAACTTCCCAACCACAAAGCCACACCTGCACTCATGGCTTCTAATAATTAATTAGCATTAAGAGATGCAAATTAATAAACTTTGGCCCAAACCATGACTAAAAGTTAACAAAATTCATTCAGTCTCCTTTCATCGCATCAACCATCGAATGAGAAACCATTTCGAAAGAAAGAAAAAAGCTTTTCAACTTTTATTGTCTTTACTGTTTTTTTTTTATTTGTTTGTCTTTTTAATGAACTTATCTTTTGGTATCTGAGGGGTTTGGTCAAACTTCCGCCACTGCCATCACCAACACCACCAGTGAAAAGTACAAAAGTACAAGTCTGAATAAAATCAAATAAAACTCTGAAATCAGTGCTCCAGTATGGCCACAGTCTGATTGGAACCAGTTAAAAATAAAAGGAAATGTCAGAAGTGAGTGATGTAGTCTTGACATGATCAGGTTCGGTGTGAGCATTCCGTTGTTAGAACCATGACTAATTAATTCAGAGTTCTGTATTAGTTTAGATAACTCCATGGTGTTGAAGGTGACGTGGCGGAGGAGGACGTGTTTCTGAGCTCTGTTGAGTCATTGAGGGCTTTTATGGGTTACAAGCCAAGTGAGACCATAACCTCATGGCCTATGCCAGCGGGTGTAACCAGCCTACTTATGCGTACCTTTCCTTCATTGGACACTAAACTCTGCTTGCGAAGACCTGTGGAGGCTCACGTCCAAGGCTACGACCCCAATGAGCGCTATGGGGCCAGGGCTCGCTCGGCTCGGCTCGACTCGGCTCGGCTCGGCTCGGCTCGGCTCGGCTCGGCTCGGCTCGGCTCGGCGGCTCGGCTCGGCGGCTCGGCTATATACAAATATAGGGTGTGTGTATGTGTATATATATGTATATACAAATATATGTGTATATGTGTATGTTAATACGGTTTGGATTTCTATTAACAACGACCACCTGCATGATTAGCAATAAAATAATTCGTTTTTTTGGTGGCTGGGTGTCAGAAAATTTGAACTAGTCTGCTGGTTTAACTTTTAGATTAGTCATGCGTTGCTAAAGAGGAGGGTAATTTAGATAAATTTTATAAAGGCAGTACAGTAGGCATAGGGCCCACCTTTAATTCTAATACACTGCCTCTATATACATGGTTTAAAGAGTAATGAGAAAAGATATTCTTTGGAATGGTCTGTTATTTTGAGGGACCCTTACTTCAGAGTAAATATAAATAAGTATAAGCTATGTGTTAAGGAATCCCTTCCATCCTTAAGTTTTTTGGGCCCAAAACTTTAAATTTGCTGAGGTGATCCCTTTCTGCAACCATAGGTTTTCATCTACTCTTTGAAAGTGTATAGAAATAAAAATGGTTGTAATAAAATTGTATAAGCTTAAGGGAATTTGAAACCGGCGCGTTTGAATTTCTATTAACAACAACCAATTGCATGTTTAAGTAATGAAATAATGTTGTTTTTCTTTTGTGGGTCTTAGAAAATTTGAATAGCATTGTCGATGCGAGTTGTGCATTGTTGTACTTTGGATACTGTTATATTTTTGAGATTTGTTAATTGTTGTTAATGTTGTTTCTTTTTCTTCCCCATTTTTGGGTGAAATAGAGGAACAACGAATAGGCAGTTACGCCGCGGTGGCGGGCAAAAGCCTGCCAGCTGACATTCTGCGATTGAAAGAATTGGTGTTGGAGCAGAAGGATTTCGGAAAGTACAAGGATTATCTAAAAAAGAGGGAGACTGCCTTAGGCTGATACCCCCGGGAGAAGCGATGGAAAGAGCAGAGAGGAAAATAATAATATACAGAATGCTGGATGTAGAAACAAAAAGAGTGGAAGTAGCAGAGGAATGCCTGAGCGAAGTGAAGGGAGTAACGACGTTTTATACTCGGGGAAGGAAGTACGGCACGGTGGAGGTTCACTTCGTGAACGAGGAGGAGGAAATGAAAAGTACTCCACGATGCTGTTGAGATCAGCCAGGTGGGCACTTTTGCCAACCTAATGTGGTAAAAGAGTGGCAAGAGTACAGATAGGGAGAGTGCCACCCAAAGTAGAGGAGGAATGGCTGTTGGAAGCTATCCTGTACAACTGTGAGGAGGAGACCAAGATTATCAAGGTGGCAAAATTGGCTGAGATAAACTGATGGGGATTTAGACTGGAAATCTTGATCCATATAACCCTGCTTGACTTGCACAAGATAGCAGAGGAGTTGGTGCTCCCCGATGACACCCGGCTGAGAATTGTGGTGGAGGGGAATCCTCCAGTATGTTATAATTGCGGTACAAGAGGACACATGAAGGCAAGGTGTCCCCAGAGACGAGGAAAGAACGGAGAACTAAGCAGAGGTGGAGGAAGTAATAGTGGTGGAGGAAAAGGAGGAGGAAATAGGGGGCAGAAAAAGAACAAGTGCGGAGTCACCGCCCAAAACTGAAAAAGAAGAAAAAAGCGGTAAAAGTACAAGAGAAAAAATTAGTAGAGAAAAGAGACGAGTGAAAATCGAACCCCAGAGCCAACAACAAGAAGGAGAGAAGAAATAGACAAAGAGGAGAAATATGAGGAGTGGAAAGGGGAAGTAAGGAGGAGAATGGAATATGTGAGGCAAAGAAAGCAGCCGACTGAATGATGATAATTTACGATAAGATTGTGTGAATTGAGGAAAAGATTGCAAAGGTGAAGAATTTAATAAGAGTAAGACTGGATGAAGAGGTGTTTGGTAGCGAGGAAAGAGCAGTACTGTTGGAGAGAGAGAGAGTCGAGAAATTGACGGAATTGTTTGGAACAAGAATAAGGAAAAACTGGACTGTACATTTCAAAGAAAGCAACGAGAATGAAATTCTTTGAAAAACCAAAAAACAAAAAACAAATAAGAAAGTTTTTTTCTAGAATATTGTTTACTTTAATATTTGTGTCTTTGTGAAATAGATGTTGGTTGGATTATGTTCTTCATTATCTTTGTATTAATGGCGGTGGAGAAGGATGGCGTTCCAGTGTCTTTTGTTTATTTGAACTCATAAAATTCATAATCATCATCATCGTTTAGCGTCCGCTTTCCATGCTGGCATGGGTTGGACGGTTCAACTGGGGTCTGGGAAGCCAGCAGGCCCAGTCTGATCTGGCAATGTTTCTACGGCTGGATGCCCTTCCTAACGCCAACCACTCCTTGAGTGTAGTGGGTGCTTTTTACGTGCCACCGGCACAGGTGCCAGACCCGTCTGGCAAACGGCCACGATTGGATGGTGCTTTTTACGTGCCACCGGCACGGGGGCCAGGCGAGTCTGGCAAATGGCCACGAACGGATGGTGCTTTTTACGTGCCACCGGCATGAGGCCAGTCGGGGCGGCACTGGCAACGGCCACGTTCGGATGGTTCACTTACGTGCCACAGGCACTAGTATCACAGCTGCAATTTCCATTGATGCTGATCGATTACGATTCTCACTTGCCTCAACAGGTCTTCACAAGTAGAGTTTTGTGTCCCAAGAAGGAGCGGTATGCATAAGTGGACTGGCTACATCCCGTGTAGAGGCCACGGGTTATGGTCTCACTTGTCCTGCCGGGTCTTGTGTAATTAAAATTACTTCATCAGTAAATGAAGGATTTTAAAATATTCTTCCTTCCCCCCATCCCCATCCACTCTAATACTCCAATATAAATATTTTATAGGTAATTCCAGCCTGAAGAATTCAATATGTTATATAATAATAATAATAATATAATAATAATGATGATTTTAGTCAGTTGTGTTTGCTCAACAATATCAAAAATATGTTTGGGAAATTATTGGCAGATACATTCGTTTGCTTCCTGTGAAAACTGAAAATGAGAATAATTTTTTAGCCTGAAGAGAAGTGTGGAAGGATGAGCGGGAGGACAGGTGGTGGTCATGGGGAAGACTCTTGTAAAGGATTATTCCTGTTGAAATTAAGTAATGAGATTATTAACTGAAAATATGTAAACTTGTCTTGTTCAATTATCAATGTCCCTTAAGTGTTGCATTATCTACACAAGTGCAATCTCTGAAATAATTTGAAAACAGCTAATTTGAATTGAGAAGAAATAATTAAATTAAAAACAGAATACATTGATAATGCATGTTCTTTTCTGAAGAATTATATTTGACAGAAGGAATTACACAATGTTGTTGTTATTAACAATGCTGTTCAAATATTTGCTTTTAAATTTCTCATTTCTATATTAAAAAATATATAACACTGCTCCTAATGAAAACTGTTTTTCTTTTCTTTTTATCTTGTTTTAAATTTTTAAATTTAAAAATCAAACAAAATGTATTAAGGGGGTAAAAGGTAGTGACTTCATGCAGAATTTTAATATGAAACAAATTCACAAACTGGAATAAAAACAAAAAAAATTATCATACTTCAAATAAACTTGCAGACATAAGTCCATTAAAGGCATCATTATGAAAACATATTCAAAATTTGGTTATTAATAACCAAATAGTAGAAACCGATTGACAAGATGAGACATTTCAAATAGATTTTTTATAATGAACTGCTGTCAAATGTAAATAAAGGAAATGTTAACACAGTAGATAATGACTGCGAACGATCTGCTAATTAAAGTGCAATTAGCAACATGGGTGATGGTTTAATTAGCAACACTCTCTGGTAAAGAAAAACAGGGATTACCTCATCTTGCCTTTCAACTCCATCTAAGCATGTTCCATGCATTAAATACCTGCCAGTTGTTACTTGGGGGTTCGACAGGATTGTTAGCGGATTGCTTAGAATGTATTGAAGTAGCCATTCTGGCATTCTGTGCCCTGAGTTCAAATCCCATCAACGTCAACTTTGCTTTTTCATTCTTTCAATACAACATCAGGTACTGAAAGGAATACATCATTATATTTTGCACTCTCTCATTCTCTCCCTCTCTCTCTCTCTCTCCCACCCTCTCTCTCTCTCACACTCTCTCTCTCTCTCTCTCTTTCTCTCTTTTTCTTTGAAAGATTTCCACTGTGGTTTGACAGAGAGAGGGGTTTGCTACATCATGTTTAAAATACCCAAATATGAGTGTGAGGAAGGCATCCTTATGATTCTGACAACATATGATGACTGAAGACAGGGAATGGATATGAATAGACCCCCTCATCAATAGATATACCCAATACTCAATCCTATTGAACAACCACAGTTATCTGTGGTAGTAGTAAGTACATCAGATAAAAATGCTATCTGATGCGTCTACTGAAAATCTAAGCAGGGTCCTGTCAAACTGTTCCTGTCTATTTATTTGCACAAGCTAATAATGAACCAATGAGAGATCGTGTATGTGGTGGTTAGGTCTGTTAGATGTAGCAGCCACATCTGCCTCGTATCTTAAAACAAGGACATGTGAACTCACATGGTTATATGGTCACTGCAAATAGGAAAAAGACAGGATGGTCACAGCTAGAATGCTTTTGATCTGAGGCCTGCACAGTCAGGGTTGACCAAGGGCTAAACAGCACATTTTATTATTAGTATTGTTGTTGTTATTGTTGTTAAGGTGACGGAAATGTGAGCACATCAGGCAAAACGCTTAGTAGCATTTCTTCTGACTTTACATTCCAAATTCTGATTACCATGAAGCTGACTTTGCCTTTCATCCTGTTAGGGTCAGTAAAATAGGTACCAGTTGAGTACTGGGGTTGATTAATGGACTATATATTCCACTTTACCAAAATTGATGGCACAAGTGCCAACGATTTGAGATTATTTTTATCTTCATCATCATCATCATCATCATCATCATCATCATTATCATTATGGCGGCAAGTTGGCAGAAACATTAGCACATTGGAGAAAATGCTTAGCAGCATTTTATTCACCTTTATGTTCTGAGTTCAAATTCCACCAAGGTAGACTTTGACTTTCATCCTTTCAGGGTCAATAAATTAACTATCAGTGAAACACTGGGGTCATTGTAATTGACTAATCATCCTTCCCCATATTTCAGGCCTTCTGCCTTTAGTAGAAGTTATCATTATTATTACTATTATTATTATTATTATTATTATTATTATTATCATTATTATTATTATTATTATTACTATTAATATTATTATTATTATTATTATCATCATCATCATCATTATTATTATTATTATTATTATTATTATTATTATTATTATTATTATTATTATTATTATTATTAATATTATTATATTATTATTATTATTATTATTATTATTATTATCATTATCATTATTATTATTATTATTATTATATTATTATTATTATTATTACTTTTTTTCCTTCTTTCAATTTGCTTCCATTTCTTGCCGAGTGTCTTCCCGACTCCTAGGGCAAAGAAACTCATAGTATACATTGGTAGGCCATTAAACCAAACTCAGTAGTTCGTTCATTTTTTTTTTTTAAAAAGTTAAATTAAAATACATGAGCAGCAACAGTTCTCACATCGACAATGCTCTTCTCAATACGTGTGATGTACCAGTTAAGACAATCTTTTGCACTTCTTGCAGGGATGGTAAGCCAGGGATCATTCTCATATAATTTTCGGTTCCCTTCTTGATCATTCCTAGTGCTCCTACGATCACTGGTATTGTAACCGCCTTGAGATGCCACATTTTCTCAATTTCAATGAGTAGGTCTTTATATTTTCTGAGCTTGTCAAACTGTTTCGCCGAGATATTATGATCACAGGGGATGCTCATGTCGATCAATAAGCAGACTTTATTGTTTTGGTCTTTCACAACAATATCTGGTTTATTGGCCTTGATGGTTCGGTCTGTATGTACTGGAAAGTCGCACAGAATGGTTACATTTTCTCCTTCAGTTACAGCCTCAGGGTGGTGATTATACCACTTGTCGGCAGTTTTGATATTGTAATGCCGACTTATTAGCCAGTGGAGATATTGGCCAACTCTGTCATGTCTTAATTTATACTCCACTGGTGCTAAGACTTTACATCCAGAGATTAGGTGGTCCACTGTTTCAATCATGTCGTTGCAGAATCGGCATTTTGGGTCTGCTCCATTTTTCATCACATTGGCCTGGTAGTTCCGGGTTAATAGGCTTTGATCTTGAGCAGCCAGGATGAAACCTTCGCTCTCTGCTTTTAGCCCTGAGCTCCGTAGCCACTGATGGGTTTGCTTCTGGTCAACATCAGCTTGTTTGCTGCGGGCCACATATTTGCCGTGCAGAGGTTTCTCCTCCCACCTATCAGCCAATTGCTCGTGCGCTTTTTTCGTTGCCATTATTTTTACCTTCTTTGCAACAATAGCTGCCGTACTTCCCTCGGGTTGTTCAGTTTGGGTATCCTGCACGAGATCAATAGCAAATTTTTTGCGTTCCTTTATGATAGAATGAAGCTTCTTTCGTCTCTCGTGATTTTCCACGAGCTTTAGCATCCAGTCATTCGTTATTCGAGATATTTAGCCAGTCCAGTTGTGGTTGTTTTGTAAGCTAGTTCAAATTGGATCAGGCCTCGACCTCCTTAGGCTCTGGGAAGGTAAAGGCGATCTACGTCTGCCTTTGGGTGGTGCATCCTATTACAACTCAGCAGCTTTCGTATTTTCCTATCTATATTCTTTACTTCACTCATATTCCAGTTCAACACATTGTAGATATAAGTAACAACTGGAACTGCTAAGGAATTATAGCTAACACCTTGTTACGTGCATTTAGTTCAGATTTCAGGACTGCACGAACTCTCCTATAACATTCCTTCCTGATTTTCTCTTTCATGCTTGCATGCTGAATACCAGAGCCTTCATTTATCCCTAAATATTTGTATGTTTGCTCTTGCTCAGGCTCTCTTATGACTGTGTCAACATCTAACACGACTGAATTATTATTATTATTATTATTATATTATTATTATTATTATTATTATTATTATTATTATTATTATTATTATTATATCATCATCATTATTATTATTATTATTATCATTATTATTACTATTATTATTATTATATTATTATTATTATTATTATTATTATAATATTATATTATTATTATTATTATTATCATTATTATCATTATTATTATTATTATTATTCATTATTATTATCATTATTATTATATTATCATTATTATTATTATTATATTATTATTATTCATTATTATTATTATTATATTATTATATTATTATTATTATCATCATTGTTATTATTATTATTATCATCATTATTATTATTATTATTATTATTATTATTATCATCATCATTATTATTATTACTCTTATTATTATTATATTATTATTATTATTATTATCATTATTATTATTATTATTATTATTATTATCATTACCATTATTATCATTGTTATTATTATTATTATTATCATCATCATCATC